>NC_053440.1:21832179-22124323 GCF_007990345.1 Gossypium hirsutum | reverse complement strand
AGTTTTGTAGCTCCAGTTATAACAATTAGCGGACTTACTGCTCAGGAAAACAGCTCGTAGTGAATATGTGATTTTGTTGTAAACATTAATGAAAATTTGCCAATGAGTTATTTATTGACTATTATAAAGCTTACTATAATCTATGTGTGTGAAGGTCAAATCAATATATATATTATTCTGAAAGTAATACTTGAATAGTCGATTAATGACTATTTAAATTTTGTTGAACTTAAGCTCAAGAGCAAAAGGGAACTAGGTCCGATAAAGGCAAAGAAAGATCACTGAGTAGTCGAGTTGGAACCGTCTTACCCAACACAAAGTAAGTCATTAAGCATGTAGTTGGTATTATTTCAAATGTCATAATGTTATGTATTGATGCTGAATGGAATGACTAAATATACATATATATATATATGCATGTACGTATGTGATGATGAAATTGTTGAATGAAAAGAAAAGAGGTAAGATGTACTGAGTTGTTGATCTCGGCACTAAACGTGTGGGTATAACCATTTATGACATGAGATTGGCGCTAAGTGCGCGGGATTAAATTGTACAGCACTAAGTGTGCGATTTGACTATGTTGCACTAAGTGTGCGAAATGAATATGATGCACTAAGTGTGCGAATTGACCATGCGGCACTAAGTGTGCGAGTTTGACTATGTAGCACTAAGTGTGCGATTTGATTACGTAGCACTAAGTGTGCGAGTTGATTATATAGCACTGAGTGTGCGGACTCAATATGCATTCGTGAATCATTATGGACACTATGTGTGCGACACTATTGAGTCGATCGCGGACAGCGGATCGGGTAAGTGTCTTGAGTACATGGCTAATAGGTGCTATGCTTATACTTGGTGTTGAGCTCGGTAAGTTTGAACCTAGTGACAACTATACTGAAGTCACGTATATAAAATTTATCGTAGGATGGGTGAAAGGCCGTTTAGTCGTTTGATTGTAACGAAAATAAATTGATTTATGAAAATGCATGTCATATGTATATGTGTTGCTGAATTATATTTTTTTTTTTTTTTTTTTTTTTTTTTTTTTTTTTTTTTTTTTTTTTTTTTTTTTTTTTTTTTTTTTTTTTTTTTTGCTTCGGTTAGTCAAGTTTTGGTACTTTCTCTTAGTTGCTTAGAAGAACATTTTGGCATGTATAAGCTATTACGTTGTGTTTTAACTTTGGCATGTAAACTTTAAGCCATGCGAAAATGGCACGAATGTTCGATTGAGTTGGATCAAGGGTAGGCATGAAATGGACCTAGTTACTTTCGTAACAGATGCTAGCAGCAGCAGTGTCATGAGATTGAAAAATCACTAAAAATAGTAGGAGTGGAATAATTGATGAATAATTATGTAATCGAGCTCGATGAGTCTGTTTCATGAGGAAGTAACGAAAAGATCATATGGGCAGTATATTAAGAGATAATCAGATTTTTGTGGACAGGGCCAGAACGTTTCTGGATTCCTGCTCCGACTTGGAAATTCATTATAAATTAACCAGAGATAATTAGGGGTCGTACATATATGTATAGATTCCTCTCTGAGTCTAGTTTTCATAGAAACAAATGGCATCAGTATTGAAGCCCCGTGCAGGGAGATATCCAAGTCGTAATGGCAAGGTCAGTGTAGTCGACCCTGCAACATGGGAGATTTGACTAATAAACTGTACTAATTGGCCCGACCAAAATTCTAGAAAAAAATACATAGATGGGCACATGAGTCTAGTTTCTGGGAAAATTACGAAACTGATTTTCGAGTTACGAAACCCAAGATATGATTTTAAAACGACTAGTACACAGATTGGGCAGTGTCTGGAAAATAAATTTTATAAGGGTTAAAGTCAGTTAACACCTCGTGTTCGACTCCGGTGTCGGTTTCGGGTTCGGGGTGTTACATTTGATTGTATCAGAGCATGTTTAGTCGTTCTAGGACTACCATAGCACGTATGAGTCTAGCTATACATGCCTTAATGTTAATGTTTAAAAGGGTGATGACTTCTGACGGTTGAAATGTTTTTGTTTTGATTAGTAAATGGATCCCGGTGTAGAAAGAACCCTAGCGGATGACGTTGAGAGCGTAGCGGCTGCTCCTGCACAAGGGACGCCGCCTGTTGAACCTCAGTCATCTGCGAATAATCAAGGTGAGGGGGCTAAACAAGCCTTCTTTACCATGATGAATGAGTGGGTCGCGCAATATGCCCGAACCAACCCGGCTGTCCAACAATTCCCAAATTTGAATAATCCACCCCAAGAGCCTGTAATGCCATCAGTCGCTGATCCTGTGAGGCTGAGTAAGCCACCTGTAGACTTGATTAGGAAGCGTGGGGCCGAGGAGTTCAAGGCCATAGTAACTGATGATGCCGAAAGGGCCGAGTTCTGGCTTGATAACACCATTCGGGTGTTCGATGAATTGTCATGCACACCTGACGAATGTCTAAAATGTGCTGTATCTTTGTTGCGAGACTCAGCCTACTATTGGTGGAGGACCTTGATTTCCATAGTCCCGAACGAGCGAGTAACTTGGGACTTCTTTCAAACGGAATTCCGAAAGAAATTTATTAGCCAACGGTTCATTGATCAGAAGCGTAAGGAGTTCTTGGAACTCAAGCAAGGCCGTATGACTGTATCTGAATACGAACATGAATTCGTAAGACTCAGTAGGTATGCCCGGGAGTGTGTAGCTGATGAGGTTGCTATGTGCAAAAGATTCGAGGAAGGATTGAATGAAGATTTAAAGCTACTAATGGGTATTTTGGAAATAAAAGAATTCGTAACACTAGTCGAACGAGCCTGCAAGGCGGAAGAACTTGGAAAGGAGAAGAGGAAGGCTGAATTTGAAGCTAGAGATTATCGTAAAAGATTGACGGGTAAAGCTCCGTTCTCAGCTGTAAAGAAGTTCAGGGAGGACATTAATAAGTCGAGGGCGACTGCGGGAATTTCCATCAGGGCAAGACCATCGATGGGCTCCCGAGCTACTTCGGTAGCTAGTGTGGGCAATAATCGTCACGAGAAACCTGAATGTCCCCAATTGGGAAGACGACACCTAGGTGAATGTTGGGGCAAGTCTACTAGCAGGGCCTGTTACGGATGCGGTTCGAAGGACCACTTCATTAGAGATTGCACGGAGCTGGATGAGAAGAATAAGATTCAAGGTGCAAGACCTAGTGGAGTGACATCTAGAGGTAGACCACCGAGAATTTTAGGAGGCAGGGGTGGTAGTCAGAGGGGGGCCTCTGATACGGCCGATCGAGCCGAGAACCGTACTCCTGCTAGAGCATATGCCATTCGCGCACGAGAGGAGGCATCCTCCCCCGACGTCATCACTGGTACCTTCACTCTTTTGATACTAATGTGATTGCATTGATTGACCCTGGTTCTACTCATTCATATGTATGCGAAACCTTAGCAACCAGTAAGACTCTACCTGTTGAGTCTACTGAGCTCGTAATTCGAGTATCAAACCCTTTGGGTCAATGCGTACTTGTTGATAAAGTGTGTAAGAGATGCCCTCTAATAATCCGAGAATCCTATTTTCCGGCCGATTTGATGCTTTTGCCGTTCGACGAGTTTGATGTTATTCTTGGTTTGGATTGGTTAACCGCGCATGATGCGGTTGTGAAATGCAAAAGCAAGACTATCGATTTGAGGTGCGCAAATAACGAAATAATCCGAGTTGAGTCTGCGGACTTAAGGGGGTTGCCAGCTGTAATATCAGCAATGTTGGCCCAGAAATATGTAAGGAAAGGGTGCGAAGCATACCTCGCGTATGTACTTGATGACAAGGAGTTAGAAAAGAAACCCGAATCGGTGCCGGTGGTTTGTGAATACCCGGATGTTTTTCCTGAAGAGTTACCGGGTTTGCCACCTGTTCGGGAGGTAGAGTTTGGTATTGAGCTTGTACCTGGAACTACGCCAATTTTGATCGCTCCGTATCGTATGGCACTAACCGAGTTAAAAGAGTTGAAAGCTCAGTTGCAAGAATTGACGGATAGAGGTTTCGCTCGACCGAGTTTCTCACCTTGGGGTGCACCAGTATTGTTCGTGAAAAAGAAGGACGGAACCATGAGGTTGTGCATTGACTATCGTCAACTGAATAAAGTGACGATAAAGAATAAGTATTCGTTACCGCGTATTGATGATCTGTTCGATCAATTAAAGGGAGCATCGGTGTTTTCAAAGATAGATTGGAGATCGGGTTATTATCAGTTGCGGATTCGAGATTCGGACGTACCCAAAACTGCTTTCAGAATGAGGTACGGTCACTACGAGTTCTTAGTGATGCCGTTCGGGCTCACTAATGCCCCTGCGGTGTTTATGGATTTGATGAATCGGATCTTCAGGCCGTATTTGGATCGGTTCGTAGTTGTGTTTATTGATGACATCTTGGTCTATTCAAGAGATGAGACCGAACATGCTGAGCATCTGAGGCAAGTGTTGCAAATTTTGCGGGATAAGCAGTTATATGCTAAGTTCAGTAAGTGTGAGTTCTGGTTAAGAGAGGTTAGCTTCTTGGGTCATGTGGTATCCGCATCGGGTATTCGAGTTGACCCGAGCAAAATTTCAGCCATACTTAACTGGAAGCCTCCGAGAAATGTTACCGAAGTCCGGAGCTTTCTAGGGCTCGCCGGTTATTACCGACGATTTGTCAAAGGTTTCTCGATGATAGCCACACCAATGACGAAGCTACTTCAAAAGGATGTTAAGTTCGAATGGACGGAGAAATGTCAAAAAAGCTTCGATCAACTGAAAACTCATTTGACTGAAGCTCCAATTTTGGTGCAACCCGAATCGGGTAAAGAGTTTGTCATTTATAGTGACGCATCCCTACTTGGGTTGGGTTGCGTATTGATGCAAGAAGGTCGAGTTGTAGCCTATGCGTCAAGACAATTGAAGCCACACGAGAGAAATTATCCGACCCATGATCTCGAACTAGCCGCCATTGTGTTTGCATTGAAAATATGGCGACATTATTTGTTTGGTGAGAAGTGCCATGTGTTTTCGGATCACAAAAGTCTCAAATATTTGATGACTCAACGAGACTTGAATCTGCGACAAAGACGTTGGCTTGAGTTGTTGAAAGATTACGAGCTTGTCATTGATTACCACCCGGGAAAGGCTAATGTGGTTGCGGACGCCTTAAGCCGGAAATCACTGTTTGCTTTGCGAGCGATGAATGTACACTTATCTGTTCTACCTGACAATGTGTTAGTAGCTGAATTAAAAGCCAAACCATTATTGACTCATCAAATTCTTGAAGCTCAGGAAGTCGATGATGAATTGGTTGCAAAACTAGCTGAGTGTGTTCCGAACAAGGAATCGGAGTTTCAGATTGATGATGATGGTTGTTTGAGGTTTAGAAGTCGTTTGTGTGTTCCAAGGAATTCGGAACTCATTCCGATGATTCTGAACGAAGCCCATTGTAGCCGAATGTCAATTCACCCGGGGAGCACGAAAATGTACAACGACTTGAAACGTCGATTTTGGTGGCATGGTATGAAACGAGACATCTCCGACTTTGTTTCGAGATGTTTAATATGTCAACAAGTGAAAGCGGAACATCAAGTGCCTTCAGGGTTACTTCAGCCGATCATGATACCCGAGTGGAAATGGGACCGAGTCACAATGGACTTTGTGTCCGGACTGCCATTGTCCGCAAGTAAGAAGGATGCGATTTGGGTTGTTGTTGATAGGCTGACTAAGTCGGCTCACTTTATCCCCGTGCGTACGGATTTTTCATTGGATAAACTAGCCGAATTGTATGTTTCTCAGATTGTGAGATTACATGGAGTACCTATTTCTATCGTGTCGGATAGAGATCCGAGATTCACCTCGCGATTTTGGAAGAAATTGCAAGAAGCTTTGGGTACCAAGCTGCATTTTAGCACCGCTTTTCATCCCCAAACCGATGGTCAATCTGAGCGGATAATTCAGATACTCGAGGATATGCTGAGATGCTGCATCCTTGAGTTTAGTGGTTCATGGGAACGGTATGTACCTTTGATTGAATTCGCTTACAACAATAGTTTTCAATCAAGTATTAAGATGGCACCTTACGAGGCTTTGTACGATCGTAAATGCCGTACACCATTGTTTTGGACCGAGCTCGGTGAAAGTAAAATTTTCGGAGTTGATTTGATTAAAGATGCCGAACAGAAAGTAAAGGTAATCCGTGAAAGTCTGAAAGCAGCCACAGATCGTCAGAAATCGTATGCGGATTTGAAACGAAAAGACATTGAATATCAGGTGGGAGATAAAGTGTTTCTTAAAGTTTCGCCTTGGAAAAAGGTACTTAGGTTTGGCCGTAAGGGCAAGTTAAGCCGAGATTCATTGGGCCGTACGAAATCTCCGAACGAGTGGGGCCAGTTGCGTATAGATTGATTTTGCCCCTAAGCTTGAAAAGATCCATGACGTCTTTCATGTTTCGATGCTTCGACGCTATAGATCTGATCCATCGCACATAATTAGCCCATCAGAGGTTGAAATTCAAGCCGATATGAGTTATAAAGAAGAACCGATGCGTATCCTAGCTCGTGAAGTGAAGGAGTTACGAAACAAAAGAGTTCCGCTAGTAAAGGTGTTATGGCTCAAACACGGGATCGACGAAGCTACTTGGGAAACCGAGAGCTCGATGAAAGAACGATATCCAAACCTATTTACCGGTAAGATTTTCGGGGACGAAAATTTCTTAAGTGGGGGAGAGTTGTGACAGCCCAAAATTGACCCTAGTCGGGAAGTGGTTTCGGGACCACAAAACCGAGTCTTATAAATAATTAAAGATTATATTCTGTGTTTATGATGTGCGTAAATGCTTGTGTGATAGTTCCATACTTTAATTTGGTCAGTGTATGTGGAAATTATTAGTAGGGACTTATGTGAGACAATTTAGAAATATGCTAGGCAAGTGTTCAAGTGGCCCATTAATATATGTGGGAAAGTGTTTGTCCTTGCATGTCAAATTAGCCAAATTAAAGCATAGTGGCTGGCCATGCTATGGGTGGAAACATGTCACCAACATGTTATGCTAGTGATGTATGCTAAGAAAAATAAAATAAAGAGCATGGTAATTAAACAATGAAAAGGAAGGGTGATGAAAAAAAAAATGGTCTCATCCATACCCCCCCTTGTTGCCGTGAGTTGAGGAAAGAAAACAAAAAAAAATGTGTTCATTCTTGAACACCTTTGGCCGAATAGAGGAAAGAAAGGAAGGGGAAGAGCTTGAGAAAATCGGCTATGGTGGTTTGCTAGACTAAGGTATGTTTGATGTTGTTCTTGAGATGCATGCATGTTTTAGTAGTTGACTTGAGTTCTAAAAACCCATGGTTCAATTTTGTGGATTGATGATGATTTTGTGTTTTGCCATTGATGAGTGCTTGAGCTTTTTGATAGTTGTTGATGAAAAGTGAAAGATATGTTAAAGATTAATATGTTAAATTAAGGCTTGGTAAGCTAGCTATTAAGGTGAAATGCTAATGTTAGTATTTGATTTGGTAATAATTTGTTTGGGGACAGCAGCAGTAAGGTGATTTTGGAAAATCGCCATAATTTGTAGCAATTGAATTAGAAGCTGAGTGAATTATGCCATTAAAGCTTGAAGAGTCTATTTTCTTACAAAAGAAACTATAAAAACAAAAGAGTTACCGATCTTGAGATATTTGAAGTATTGTGGGGCTGAGTCAAAATGACTACTAGATTCCCTGTTCTGTTTTTAGGAAATCATTATAAATTGTACAAAAATGATTATAAGATAAAATTTATATGCTTAGACTCCTTAATGAGTCTAGTTTCAAATGAGATCAAATACAACACATTTTGAATTCTGTAAAATGAGAAATTTGATTCGTAGTGAAGAGTGGTCAGAATAGTCAAACAGTGAAACAGGGAAAACTTTAAGAAAAATCTGGTATTGATTGGCCAAGCCAAAAATTCTGAAAATTTTATGGATGGAAGATATACGAGTCTATATTCAGGGAAAATTAACGGCTACTGATTTGGAGTTTTGTAGCTCCAGTTATAAACAATTTAGCGACTACTGCTCAGGAAAACAGCTCGTAGTGAATATGTGATTTTGTTGTAAACATTAATGAAAATTTGCCAATGAGTTATTTATTGACTATTATAAAGCTTACTATAATCTATGTGTGTGAAGGTCAAATCAATATATATATTATTCTGAAAGTAATACTTGAATAGTCGATTAATGACTATTTTAAATTTTGTTGAACTTAAGCTCAAGAGCAAAAGGGAACTAGGTCCGATAAAGGCAAAGAAAAGATCACTGAGTAGTCGAGTTGGAACCGTCTTACCCAACACAAAGTAAGTCATTAAGCATGTAGTTGGTATTATTTCAAATGGTCATAATGTTTATGTATTGATGCTGAATGGAATGACTAAATATACATATATATATATATGCATGTACGTATGTGATGATGAAATTGTTGAATGAAAAGAAAAGAGGTAAGATGTACTGAGTTGTTGATCTCGGCACTAAACGTGCGGGTATAACCATTTATGACCATGAGATTGGCGCTAAGTGCGCGGGATTAAATTGTACAGCACTAAGTGTGCGATTTGACTATGTTGCACTAAGTGTGCGAAATGAATATGATGCACTAAGTGTGCGAATTGACCATGCGGCACTAAGTGTGCGAGTTTGACTATGTAGCACTAAGTGTGCGATTTGATTACGTAGCACTAAGTGTGCGAGTTGATTATATAGCACTGAGTGTGCGGACTCAATATGCATTTGTGAATCATTATGGACACTATGTGTGCGACACTATTGAGTCGATCGCGGACAGCGGATCGGGTAAGTGTCTTGAGTACATGGCTAATAGGTGCTATGCTTATACTTGGTGTTGAGCTCGGTAAGTTTGAACCTATGTGACAACTATACTTGAAGTCACGTATATAAAATTTATCGTAGGATGGGTGAAAGGCCGTTTAGTCGTTTGATTGTAACGAAAATAAATTGATTTATGAAAATGCTTCAATGTCCTATTGATGAGTATATGGAATGTGAATGCATGAATTGATATGAAATTGAATCGATAGGTTGGAGGAACTATGGTATGGTTCGGAATGGATGGAGTAATTAGCCTCGTTCCATTTTGTTTTCTCTTGTGATAATGTTATTGATGGATGGTAGTGCATAGCTTATGACTTACTGAGTTATAAACTCACTCGGTGTTTCCTTGTCACCTATTCTAGGTTTCTTGGACACATCTCTTTTGCGTGATCGGGCCGTCATCGAAGTCATCACACCGGATAGCAAGTTTTGGTACTTTCTTCTTAGTTGGCTTAGAAGAACATTTTGGCATGTATAAGCTATTACGTTGTGTTTTAACTTTGGCATGTAAACTTTAAGCCATGCGAAAATGGCACGAATGTTCGATTGAGTTGGATCAAGGGTAGGCATGAAATGGACCTAGTTACTTTCGTAACAGATGCTGGCAGCAGCAGTGTCATGAGATTGAAAAATCACTAAAAATAGTAGGAGTGGAATTAATTGATGAATAAATTATGTAATCGAAGCTCGATGAGTCTGTTTTCATGAGAAAGTAACGAAAAGATCATATGGGCAGTATATTAAGAGATAATCAGATTTTTGTGGGACAGGGCCAGAACAGTTTCTGGATTCCCTGCTCCGACTTTGGAAATTCATTATAAATTAACCAGAGATAATTAGGGGTCGTACCATATATGTATAGATTCCTCTCTGAGTCTAGTTTTCATAGAAACAAACGGCATCAGTATTGAAGCCCCGTGCTGGGAGATATCCAAGTCGTAATGGGCAAAGGTCAGTGTAGTCGACCCCTGCAACATGGGAGACTTTGACTAATAAACTGTACTAATTGGCCCGACCAAAAATTCTAGAAAAAAATACATAGATGGGCACATGAGTCTAGTTTCTGGGAAAAATTACGAAACTGATTTTCGAGTTACGAAACTCAAGATATGATTTTTAAAACGACTAGTACCCAGATTGGGCAGTGTCTGGAAAATAAATTTTATAAGGGGTTAAAGTCAGTTAACACCTCGTGTTCGACTCCGGTGTCGGTTTCGGGTTCGGGGTGTTACATAACTTATTAGTTCGGGGCATAAAAATTTGCTTTTCAAATTTTATTTCACCGTTCACCATAATGTTGTGTACCTGCACAGCAGTCACTAATTTAATTATAACTCAAGTTACGAAACTCAAAATTTAGATCTGTAAATTTTCCCTAAAACTAGACTCATATATTATCATACCATAAAATGTTCAGAATTTTTGGTTTCGCGAATTAGTACAGTTTATTCATTAAAGTCTCCCCTATTTCACTGCCTGACAGTTCTGACCTTTATTCACTAAAAATCAATTTTCTCATCTTATGACTTTCATATGGTGTTCTCACTTGCTTCTAAAGAAAATAGACTCATTAAGGAATCTAGAAATATAAATTATAACTAATAATTATTTTTTAAAATTTTTTACTGATTTTCTAAAGTCAGAACAGGGGACTCCAAAAACCATTCTGACCTTGTCTAACAAAAATTTAAATATCTCAGAATATAAAATTTCTTTACACACACCGTTATTTTTCTATGAAAATAGACTCGATAAGATTTAATTCTATATATCATTCAATCTCTAATTCAATTTATACTATCCTTGGTGATTTTTCTAAGTCACATCACTACTGCTGTCCCAAAACTGCTTCATTACAAGTTTTTACTCTTTCATAATTTCTAGGTATAAACTATCACCTAGGCATTCATAATACCAAACATACTCTTACTTAGCCATTTTAATAGATAAACATTATCACATATTTACACATCATCCTTTATCAATATCATAAGGACATACATCCAAAATGACTAAGTCCCTATACATGCCATAGCTCAAACAATGATCATCATAAAATATCGAGTTGTTGTTGTTGATAGTGTGAGCACTCTCTAACGTCTTTAAGATTTCCAAATTTGCTTGTAATACTATAAAAGAAGGAAAATAAAGGAAGTAAGCATAAAGCTTAGTAAGTTTACAAGCAAATAAATAACAACATTTAACACAAATAAATATACTCCAGTGTCATGATCTCTAATTTCCTCTTTACTTAATCTCTTACTTGTTCACTTACTTGTTTACTTAGATAACTTATGATTATAACCTACTCTTCTCTTGTTGAAATTTTGGTTCTCAATTGATAACATAATACGTTCTTAACTTTTATAACTCACTTGAATTTGCTATTTATGCTTTTATCTGAACTTTCATGGAACATAATTTGTTTACTATCCCGTTGAGCCACATTGGAATAATAAGGATACTTGGGTCTCTTTTCTGATAATAACATGCCAAAGCCATGTCCCAGACATGGTCTTACATGGGATGTTTCTTGTACTGCCAATGCCATATCCCGGATATGGTCTTACATGGGAGTTCTCATATCGGTGGCCATGCCATGTCCCAGACGTGGTCTTACAGGGGACCTCTCATCTCGGTGCCAACGCCATGTCCCGGACACAGTTTTACATGGGACCTCTCATAATCTCAATGATGCCAATGTCATGTCCCAGACATGGTCTTACATGGCATCTCTTTACCCAAATGTCATGACATTTGTATCCAATACATTCTCAATGTTTTAAAGGGACTTTTATCACTGATTCTCTATCATCTCATACTTAAGTCAAAATTAGATATTTTCATGAAATAAATACATAACTGCTGAAAAACAACAGCATTAATAATAATTATCAAAATATTGCATTTATTTACCGTAAACTTACCTCGGTACAAAATTTGGCTAAATCTATCAACTTAGTCTTCAACCTTTTTCCTTCCTCGGTCTAACTCCAGATTTCGTTCTTTTTGATCTATAATAGAAAATTTAGTTTATTTAATACTCAAATTTATCAAAATAGCCATCGACTCTAACTTTGGCAAAATTAAGATTTTGCCCCTAAACTTTTACTTATATACACTTTTGCCCCAAAGCTCGGAAATTAAACTTCATCCCATATTTGTATGTTTTATAACATGCTGAACATTTTTCCGTTCTATGGTAACATCAAATTCCCATTCTAACACTTACTTATGAAAATTAGGTATTTTTACCGATTATGTCGTTTTACTCGTTTTCACTTAAAATCGCTTAGCAAAAGTTGTTTAACATAATTCCAAGATTCATATTCTACCATAAAACATCAAAATAAATACATTTCAGCTATGGGTATTTTTCCAAATATGAACCCTAGGTTAAATTATTGCTAGAATAAGTTAAATCAAGTTACCGGGGCTTCAAAAACGTAAAGAACATAAAAAACGGGGCTTGAAATCACTTACTATGGAGCTTGAAAGCTTTAAAACCCTAACTATGGCTTCCCCCTTGCTAATTTTGGCCAAATGAAGAAGATGAGTGCAATTTGTCATCTTTTTCCCTTTTAATTCATTCTAATTACCAAATTACCAAAATGCCCCTAACTTAAAAATTTCCTATTTCACTTATCTCATGTCCATTTTTGTCCATAACTTAACCAATGGTCTAATTACCATATAAAGACCTCAAATTTAAAATTTCATAAGAATTGAACACCTCTAACATGTAGAACTCAACTTTTGCACTTTTTACAATTTAGTCCTTTTGACTAAATTGAGTGCCCAAACTCGAAATTTTTGAACGAAATTTTCACGAAATCATTTAGTGAAATTGTAGGCCATACGAATATAGTAAAAATTAAATTTTTCCGCATCGAATTTGTGGTCCCGGAGCCACTGTTCGGAGTAGGCCAAAATCGAGATGTTACATTTCTCCCCCCTTCTAGGGATTTTCATCCCCGAAAATCTTACCTGTGAAGAGATTTGGGTACTGTTTTCACATAGCCTCTTCGGGCTCCCATGTAGCCTCATCAACCCCATGCCTATTCCATAACATTTTCACTAGTGCAATACTCTTGTTCCTTAGTTGATTGATCTCTCTATCTAGAATTTTTACCGGTTCTTCAACATAAGTCATGTCTGGCTGTATCTCAACCTTTGTTGGTGAGATCACATGTGACGGATCGGAACGGTAACGACGTAACATAGACACATGGAATACATTATGAATCTTCTCTAACTCAGTTGGCAAAGCTACCCGATATGCTAAGGGCCCAATTCTTCCAGTCACCTCAAATGGTCCAATGAAACGTGGACTTAGTTTGTCTTTCTTGCCAAATCTGAAAATTTTATTCCACGGGGATACTTTCGAAAACACTTTGTCACCAACTTGATACTTGATCTCTTTTCTTTTCAAATCTGCATAAGATTTTTGTCTATCTGAAGCTGCTTTTAAACAATCTCTGATAACTTTTACTTTCTTTTCCGTTTCTTTGAATAAATCAACCCCGTAAATCTGATTTTCCTTAAGCTTTGTCTAATACAAAGGCGTACGACACTTACGTCCATACAAAGCTTCATAAGAAGCCATCTTCAAACTCGACTGATAACTATTATTATAGGCAAACTCTACCGACGGCAAATATTTCTCCCAAATGCCTTGAAATTCTAAAACACAACATCTTACCATATCTTCAAGTAGCTGAATAACTCTATCTGACTGTGGATGGAAAGCTGTACTGAAGTTCAACTTTGTACCCAAAGCTTCTTGCAATTTCCTCCAAAACCGCAAAGTAAATCTCGAATCTCTGTTTGAGATAATCGATAACGGTACACCATGTAGTCTGACTATCTCTGAAACATACAATTCAACCAACTTGTCAAGTGAATAATCCATACGAACCGAGATAAAATGAGCTGACTTCGTTAACTTATCAATCACAACCCACACTGCATCTTTCTTTTTCGGTGTCAACGGTAACCCTGCTACAAAATCCATGGTAACTAGATCCCATTTCCACTCAGGAACTAACACAGGCTGCAATAAACCTGATGTTTGGCCTTTACCTATTGACAGATCAAGCATCTAGAAACAAATTTTGAAATATCTCTTTTCATTCCTGCCCACCAGTACATTTTCTTTAAATCGTTATACATCTTTGTACTACCTAGATGAATAGACAAAGAACTACTATGTGCTTCTTATAAGATCTTCCGAATAAGCTCATCATTCTTTGGTACACATACTCTGTCTCTGAACATCAAACAACCATCAAAACCGATCTGAAAATCAGACTCTACACCCGACTGGCATTGAGCTCTTTTAGCTTGCAACTCACTGTCATCTTTCTGAGCTTCATAGATTTCTTCGAGAAACATCGGTTTAGCCATCAACTCAGCTAAAATGGAACCATCATCAGATAAAGCAAAACTAGTATTCAAAGCTCTCAATGCAAATAAAGATTTTCTACTCAAGCTCTAACATAGGGAACCTGAGAATCATGAGGGGGTGAAAATCTAACAGCCGGATTCGTACAAACGAACCCGGCAAACCAATCATTCATAGCTTGGAAGAAGGCTTCTCGAGCCCCTCCTCCCTGACTAACTGATACGAGTCTTTCACTACTATCGGGTGGCACTGTCCCTTCTACGAAAACGGGCGCATTACTCTCTACTTCATCTGTACCAGCTCGTTCAGGATCCATAACTATAAAAGAAAACATTTTAAAATTGTCAGGAGTAGTCACACTATAAAAATATAAGTACGGCATGTATAGCTAGACTCTTATTCACATTGAATGTTTCGAGAACCGACTAAACCTACTCTGATACCAACAAATGTAACACCCCTTACCCGAGACCGTTGCTGAAGTTGAGCATGGGGAGTTACTTGACTTAACTTATTAGTTTGGGGCATAAAATTTGCTTTGAAAATTTATTTCACTGTTCAACATGCTGTGCTCCTGCATAGCAGTCACTAATTTAATTATAACTCGAGTTACGAAACTAAAAATTTAGATCTGTAAATTTTCCATAAAACTAGACTCATATATTATCTTACCATAAAATTTTCAGAATTTTTGGTTTCTCCAATTAGTACAGTTTATTCATTAAAGTCTCCCCTATTTCACTGCCTGACGATTCTAACCTTTATTCACTAAAAATCAATTTTCTCGTCATATGATTTTCATATGGTGCTGTCACTTTTTTCTACCATAAAATCACTTTTTTCTATACAAATAAATTATAACACATAATTATTTTTGTAAAATTTTTAATTATTTTATAAATTTAGAACAAGGGACTCTAAAAACCATTCTAACCCTGTCTAACAAAAATTCAAATATCTCAGAATATAAAATTCCTTTACCCACACCGTTATTTTTCTATGAAAATAGACTCGATAATATTTAATTCTATATATCATTCACTCTCTAATTCATTTTATACTATCCTTAGTGATTTTTCAAAGTCACATCACTGCTGCTGTCCCAAAACTGTTTCATTGCAAATTTTTACCCTTTCATAATTTCTAGGTATAAACTATCACCTAGGCATTCATAATAACAAACATATTCTTACTTAGTCATTTTAATAGCTAAAAATTATCACATATTTACACATCATCCTTTAGCAATATCATAAGGACGTACATTCAAAATGACTAAGTCCCTATACATGCCATAGCTCCAACACTGATCATCATAAAATACCGAGTTGTTATTGTTGATATTGTGAGCGCCCTCCGAAGTCTTTAAGATTTCCAACGTTGATTGTAATACTATAAAAGAAGGAAAATAAAGGAAGTAAGTATAAAGCTTAGTAAGTTTACAAGCAAATAAATAACAACATTTAACACAAATAAATATACTCAAGTGTCATGATCTCTAATTTCCTCTTTACTTAATCTCTTACTCATTCACTTACTTGTTTACTTAGATAAAACATGATTATAACTTACTCTTCTCTTGCTGAAATGTTGGTTCTCAATTGATAACATAAAATGTTCTTAACTCTTATAACTAACCTGAATTTGCTATTTATGCTTTTACCTAAACTTTCATGGAACATAATTTGTTTACTAGCCCGTTGAGCCACATTGGAATAATAAGGATACTTGGGTCTCTTTTCTAATAATAACATGCCAAAGCCATGTCCCAGACATCTTCTTACATGTGATGTTTCTTATACTGCCAATGTCACATCCCAAATATGGTCTTACATGGGAGTTCTCACATCGGTGCCCATGCCATGTCCCAGATACGGTCTTACGGGGGACCTCTCATCTCGGTGCCAACGCCATGTCCCAGACATGGTCTTACATGGGACCTCTCATAATCTCAATGATGCCAATGTCATGTCCCAGACATGGTCTTACATGGGATCTCTTTACCCAAATGTCATGACATTTGTATCCGATACATTCCTAGTGTTTCAACATGACTTTTTAATTCTAATTCTCTATCGTCTCATACTAGAGTCAACATTAAATAATTTCATAAAATAAATACATAATTTCTAGAAAATAGCAGCATTAATAATAATTATTGAAATATTGCATTTATTTACCGCAAACTTACCTCTGTATAAAATATGGCCAAATCTATCAACTTAGTCTTCAACCTTTTTCTTTCCTCGATCTAACCCTGGACTTCGTTCTTCTTGATCTATAATAGAAAATTTAGTTTATTTAATACTCACATTTATCAAAAAATCCCTCGACTCTAACTTTGGATAAATTACAATTTTGCTCCTAAACTTTTACATATTTACACTTTTGCCCCAAAGCTCGAAAATTAAACTTCATCCTATATTTTAATGTTTTTTACCATGCTGAACATTTTTCCCTTCTATGGAAACATTGAATTCTCACTCTAACACTTACTTATGAACATTAGGTATTTTTTATCGATTATGTTATTTTACTCGTTTTCACTTAAAATCGCTTAGCAAAAGTTGTTTAACATAATTTCAAGCTTCATATTCTACCATAAAACATCAAAATAAACACATTTAACCTATGGGTATTTTTCCAAATATAAACCCTAGGTTAAATTATTGCTAGAATAAGCTAAATCAAGTTACCGGGACCCTAAAAACGTAAAGAACATTAAAAATGGGGCTTGGAATCACTTACTATAGAGCTTGGAAGCTTAAAACAACCCTAACTATGGCTTACCCCTTGCTAATTTCGGCAAAATGAAGAAGATTAGCACAATTTGCCATCGTTTTCCCTTTTAATTCATTCTAATTACCAAATTACCAAAATGCCCCTAACTTAGAAATTTCCTATTTCACTTATCTCATGTCCATTTTTGTCCATAACTTAACCAATGGTCTAATTACCATATAAAGACCTCAAATTTAAAATTTCATAATAATTGGACACCTCTAACATGTAGAACTCAACTTTTTCACTTTTTTACAATTTAGTCCTTTTGACTAAATTGAGTGCCCAAACGTCGAAATTTTTGAACGAAATTTTTGCGAAATCATTTTGTGAAATTGTAGGCCATAAAAATATAGTAAAAAAATTTTCCTCATCAGATTTGTGGTCCCAAAACCACTGTTCTGACTAGGCCCAAAATTGGGATGTTACACCGCTCTTTAAAAATTTTTTCGAAAATCATTTGTTTTAACGCGCATGCACGATAGCGGCCAACAACAACAAAGCATTGTAAGGTAAAATTAAGCTAGGGTTGTTTCCATCTGTACAATGTAATTTTATCAATTTTAAGGCTTGTACTTGACCTAATTAGGGCATCCACAGTTGCCTATAAATAGTAATAGTTAAGCTGAATTAAGGGAGTTTTTTAGGGATTTGACCTTGGATTAGCCCTAGGGAGCCGTCAAAAAATATTTCATATTTTTAATTTTCTATTTCTTTCGTTCTGCTTTAGTTTTATTTTAGATTTTCTTATGATTCCTTAGTCAAAATCTTTCTGTTCTGATGTAAAGACGTTTGTGAGCGGAGATTGTTTTGAAATCGTGCTTCAATTATTTATTAATAAGCATTATGTTTTACTTTATTCTTTTATTATGTTATTTACTTTTCATGAACTTGATCAACTAACGTTTGCGTGAATATTGGGATAAAATATTGTGCGTATTTTATATCTTGCATGATTCAGTTATGAAATTGATTTATTCATTAAGTAATTATTTAGCTAAAATTAGGTGTTTATTCAAGAGTACTTAGTATATTAGGGAGTGATGACCCTAGTAGAATATCTAGACAGGTGAGATCGAGAGGCTATCCTACCGAGTATAACATGTGCCAAGCGGTGAGACTGAAAAGCTATATGTATGCGTAGGAAGAGACCAAAAGGGTGACTTAGGTGGTAATCTTCAGTGAAGATGTGACCAAAAGGGTATTCTTAGCTAAAGGTGGTAAATAACTCAGTTGAAGGTAATTAGAGACTTAATTGATAATTAGGGATTTAATCGATCATAGGCCGAGAACTCGCATCGTTGCCACTAGGAATAGGAAATTCCATTAGGATATCTTAGGTTAGTTAAAATCCATTAGGTTATTTTAGTTTAATTAATTTAATTAGTTTAATTAATATTTTAATTCTACATCAACACTACTAATTAGTGACTCAATTAGATTAGTAATTATTTTCTATAATTAATTCAATAATAAACTATTACAATTTGACTCGTATACTTGCGAACATTGTTGCTTTGCTATTTATCTTTTTGCTACAGTATTTCCAGTCCAGACATTCGCACGTCTAGCGGTGGTCAAGTGTCCGGTGCGATTAACTTGGATAAAATCTCATTCTCTATAAGGTACCTTAAGAACTCATCATATAAATATTCCTCACCTCAATCAAACCGAAGTGTCTTTATGGGTAAACCTAGTTGTTTCTCCACTTCCACATGAAAATCTTTAAATTTATCAAAGGTTTCACTCTTGCTGTGCATAAGGTACACATACCTATAACTAGAATAGTCATCAATAAAGGTTACATAATATTCATAACCACCTCTTCTACTGACGCTCATGGGGCCACATACATCAGTGTGCACAAGTTCTAGGGTTTTACGAACCCCATTCCTTTTGCATTAAAAGATCATTTGGTCATCTTACCTTCCAAGCAAGATTCACATTGTGAAAGATCAATTTCTTTAAGCGAACTTAAGATGTCATCTTTCACAAGTCTAGTGATTATTTCTTGGTTCATATGACCAAGTCTCAAATGTCAAAGCTACGCCTCACTAGAGTTAGAAGTTTTAAGTTTCTTATTTGATGTTTCAATCTCAAGTAGTGTGTACATCTTTGGCTTGATAAAATAGAGATTATTTAACATCCATCCAGTACAGATAAGATTTTGATTTATAAATATTGCAATTTCATTATTAAAAGTTACGGTCAAGCCATCTTTATATAAACATGCAACTGAAATTAAGTTTCTTTTGAAACTCAGTACATAGAAAACATATTTGAAAATAATCTTCCTAAAATTATCAAAATAAAGATGTACATCTGTCACTGCTTCAACTACCACAGTTGTCATGTTCCCGGTCCGTAATGATAGATTCTTATCTCTAAGATCTTTCATCTCCTTAAACCAATGTAGAGAAACACCAACATGATTAGTGGCTCCCGAATCAATGACCTAGCGATCTATTGAATCCTCCACTAAACAAGATTCTATCATAAAAAGTTTCATATATTTGCCTTTGGTGGCTAGCTATTCCTTCCACTCTTTGTAGTTTTCATAAAATGCCCTTTCTTTCTACAAAAGAAGCATTTAGACTTAGATAAGTCTTTAGGCTTCCTGGTTATCTTCCTTTCCTCTTGTGGTATCCTAAAGACCTTAGCCTTGCCTTTCTTAGCACATTTTTGCTTCCCTTTTGATGAAGAAATAACAACTATATTTGCTTCTGCTCTTCAGACCGGCTAACAACCATTCAACATCGACTCATAGGATTGTAACTCCTTCATGAGTTATGTAAGCATCAGGTTTTTGTTACCAGGTTATATGCGACTCGAATGCCAGTAAAGTCCTTGGACAAACTCATGAACCACATCTCAATTTGAGTCTTCTGGTCCAAATTGGTCTCATTGTCTACGACCTCGAAAAAGTATCCCATAAGAGTTATCATATGGTCTTTGACCAGTGTACCGAGCTTTTGCTAGGTATTCATCAAGCTAGTTATAGCAAACTGTTAAGCCAAGGCAGCTTGGCCTACAAATATGTCTTCTAGCTTATCCAGAATTGCTTTGGTAGTCTTACAGCTCTCCAGTTGCTTATATAGGTGTTGGTCACACTTGCTAGCATATAGCAATGAGTTATCTCATCAGACTCCTCCCAACGTTTTCTAGCCTCAACTTGAGTGGCCGAATGTCACTTATTATCAAGAACTGTTTTAAGTTTCTCACAGCTTAGGACAATTATTAGGTTCCTTTTCCATTCCTTATAATTATTTCCATTCAATTTGCTTTTAGTTAGTATGTTCAATAAGGGAGTTGGTGACATTTTCAAACTGAAAAATAAATCAGTTATATATATTTATATCTTTGTATTAAATAAATGTTTGAAAATATTTCGCAACATTATGATATGCATTAAGATGATGCATGCATCTTACATTAAACGTTGAAAACATTTGTAAGTTGTTGCAACGATAATTCCTACACCCAAAAATATTTAATTGCCTCGAGCTTTTTTGAATCAACTCTAATTCTATCTACCGAGATAACATCACCCAAAAATACGACCTCTGATAACCAGAATTCACATTTGCTAAGCTTTCCATATAATCATTTTTCTCATAACACTTGCAAAACAATTCTGAGATGTTGTTCATGCTAGAAGTTGAATTTTGAATAGATTAAAATGTCATTAATAAAAAATACCACAAATTGATCCAAATACGATTGGAAAATTCAGTGCATGAGATCCATGAATTCTGTCGGAGCATTCATCAGTCCAAAAGGCATCACCAAAAATTCGTAATGACCATAACACATACAAAACACCGTCTTCGGTACGTCACTATCTTTCACTATCAACTGATAGTAACCCAATATTAAATCAATCATAGAAAAGATAGAAGCTTCTTTTAGTTGATCGAACAAGTCATCAATACGAGGTAGAGGTTATCGATTCTTAATCGTCAACTTATTGAATTGTCGATAGTCAATACAGAGTCGCATTGAGCCATCTTTCTTTTTGACGAAAAGCACTGGAGCTCCCTAAGGTGATATACTAGGGCGTATAAAGCCGCGATCCAGTAAATCTTGCAATTGCACCTTCAATTCTTTTAATTCTATAGGTGACATACGGTAAGGTGACATTGACACCGAAGCTGTACCAGGAAATACTTCAATTGCGAACTCAACCTCCCAATCCGGTGGTAACCTCAATAATTTCTCGGGAAACACATCAAGGAATTCGCAAACAGTTCAGATTTTATTGCTCTAACTATCACCAAAATTTGACTTGATAACATAGGCTAGAAAAGCTCCACGACCTTGATTGAGAAGTTTATCACCTTCAATTGCTGAAATAATATGAGTTGAACCACTTGTTCTAACACCATTCACTTCAATCATATCACCGTCCTCAATCTGAATAAGAAAATTCTTGTTACGGCAATAAAGAATCACTCCGTGTTTCGTAAGCCAATCCATGCCTAAAATCAAATAAAAATTGTCAAACGGCCTTATCAACAAATCAACAAGAAAGGTTATATTTTGTATCACTAGTGGGCATCTCCTACACACCTGATCTACTAACACAGATTGTCCCAACAGACTTGACACCACTATCGATACTCTAGACGTCTCAGATTTTAAACTCCCCGATTTAACTAATTCAGCATTAACATACAAATTTGAAGATCTCAGATCTATCAAAGCATAAACAGGTTCTAAATGTAATAAAAAGATACATGTCACAACGTCATTAGCATTGCCATCCTCACGTATCCATACAACATAAGCTCATGTCAGTGCTCTAGCCTCTGACTGATGAGTAACAACATCATTTCCCTTTCTAGTACCACCTCTTGAAAATGAACCACCTCGACTTGACCCACGACCCCTAGGTGCAGGCACAAACCTTTGAGAAGTAACAGGGGTAGCATTCTCATTCTTTGGACACTATCTAGCAAAATGCTTCGTTGCTCCCCAGTGAAAACAACCTCATGTTAACTTCCAGCAATCACCATGGTGCTTTTTCCCATAGTGCACACAATTTGGAATATCAATATCCCTGTATGGACCTCACACACGACCCATAGACACAGTCAGTTGTCGATCACGATTTCTATCAACTCTATCTGACTTAAAAGTCAACTTCCAGCTACCACAAAATTCTTTTGATCATTTTGGTTGTGGATTTGAGCTAGTAGCTCCAGGACATTTTCCAACAGTACAAGTAGTCTTAGTCTTTTTATCAAGACCCAGAGCTTGTTCTACCATTCTTGCCCATTCAACTAAATCAGTAAACTCAGTAATTCTATGCGATACTAACTGTACCCAAATCTCATCATGTAAACCACGCAAAAATCGCTTACAGCTTTCAATTTCAGTCGGCACAAACTCAATGGCGTACATACTAAGTCTTGTAAACTCTCGATCATAATCAACCACAGACATTCCACCTTGTTTCAGCATCAAAAACTCTTGTATTCAATCTTCAATATACAGTTTGCCAACATATTTCTATTCAAAATCCTTTTGAGAGAAATCCCAATTAGCCTAATTTGTGGATACGTGGCGTGTCACTGATAGGCACCAAGTGTATGCTTCTCATTGTAGTAGAGAAACAACACAAATCATGCTTTCATGCGAGTTGCATTCAAGTTGTTGAAAGACATGTTTAGTGGATTCAATCCAAACTTCAACTACGAAAAGACCAACTCCTTTCAACCCTAAGAATACGGTCGCACCGTATCTACGTAACTCTTTTATCGGAGCCTGACGAGCAGTAGGGGTAGATGCCGTAGCAGATGCAGTTCCCGGAAACGCTAAAGAGCATCAGCTATAGCTCAAAGTAAATATGAGTCACTAGAACGACGAAAATGTGCAATTGTACACAATCGCAACAAGTAATAAAGTGACAAGTAAATTTCGAGTTACCGTACCCACAAGGACTGAAAAAAGAATTATTTATGAATGCAATTTAAAACACTTTGGTGAAGAAAAATACTTTGTTTGAAGAGGGTGATTAAAAACTAAGATTTTAAACTAAGTAAACTAAATAAATAAATCTCAAATGCACGATTTCAAAATACAATTTTAATCAAGATGACATAATTGTGCTAGATTAATTACATTTCTTAACTTAGAATTATTAAACTCGTGTTTATATTGTTACGAATAAGTTCACGACAACTCGATAATTTGCTAACTTATGAACATACTCACCTACCAAAATCCATTTATCTCTTGACTATATCCCTATGTCAATTCAACCTATTAAACAAATCTTAATAGGCAAATATGTTATTGCACATACATACTTATTAAATCAAAATAATCTCTTATACATATCCCTATGTCAATTCAAACAATTAACTCGATTTAATAAGCACATAAAAGACTATGTGAGGTAACAAAGTATCCTTACCTTGAAACAGTTTAATCACAATAATCTTGCAAGTTATGCAAGGCAAATGTATCGTCAGATACTGTTGCTAATCTAGCCCTTAGCTACCTTAGATGATTAAACATGCACTGATTAAGTACTGTGTCCATTAATTACAATTTCAATTCGTTTAAATAATTAATTCATTAGTTACCAAACAATTGTAATGCAAGAATAACTTAGTCATGATTTTACTTAATCAAGCATCGCACCGAGGCCTATAACAACATAAACACAATTTCAATAATTTTAACAAACGAAATGCAATCAACCTAACACAAATTAAATTCAAGCTAAATTGATTAAATTAACCATTCCAACAACATAAATATTCATAGATATGTTCAGCATAACAACAACAGAAATTAAATAGATAGGGAACAAGAATAAAATCTGGTGTTTTTTCGTGGCTTGACTAGTTGTTCTGTTCTTTCTTCTCCGTTGTCCTCGTCGACCAAGGCTGCTATGAACACTTAATTGCTGCTCCAAATAGCTAATGAATTCTCCTTTCCCAAGAGGAGAAATCGGCAAGAGAGTAAGGAATTTTGGAATGGAAAAGAAGAGAGAAAGTGGAGAGAAGAGAGGAAAGATGTGAATGCTTGAGGTGTGTTTCTCAAATGACCAGCCTAACGGGGTTTTTATAGCTGAGGAGGGCTACTAAAAGTAGCTAAAATTATCAGCTAAAGAGCCCTCCCTTGGCCGGACACACATGTGGCAAGGTTGATAGTTTCAACTTTGCTAATTTAAGCTTGGGGCAAATCTATAAAGCCACCAATTGTGGAGGGGTTTGAATGCAACTTGAACAAGTCTTCAAGGGCCTCTTTGCAAGCTTAAATAATCAGGTAATAAGCTGATTTGGGTAAACTCTTGGGACAATTTTTGGGCTGTCCATTTCTTGGTCGGTTGAGTTCAACTAGACCACTTTTTCATAATTAATTAATAATAATTTATTAAACCAAATTAAATTGGATATAAATTAAAATTAATTATATTATGAATTAATACATATAATTTTGGACCGTCTTAGGCTGAAATTTAGTTCTCCTCGATACTTCAAATTGCTTCTCGGTTTTGCGCTCTAATAGTGTCTGTCGAGCCAATTTTCGCCCTTTGTGCATATCTGTCGAAAATAACCGAAATTCATCAAAATTAATTATAAAATTAAATAAAATTCAAAATGTTCATATTTTAAGTGTACTTTAATTATTTTTCAACAAGAATTTTATCGAAACTGTGTGATTTTAAGTTAAAAGGGGTATGTCAAAATGTGTAAATTTATGTGTTTTCACACCCTCAAACTTAATTCATTGCTTGTCCTGAGTAATGCACAAATTAAAAAGAATTACTCAGAAAACACCTTTGAAAAATTCTTTCAGAATAACATTCTTCCTAGAATTATGAATTTAATATACTTATGCTTAAAAATAAGAAATTTTATAATTATGCTACTTAAGTATACATATCATTCAAATTAATCTCAGTAACTATTATGATAGCACAATTAGACTAAATGCTTCCTTAACAAGACATGTTAACCCTTACTAATTTGATTTTATTTCCTTATTCAAGATTAAGCTACAATCATTAAGTTTAACTTATGCCTTCATATGTTGAACATAGCAATTTCTCTCCACTAATGTAGGTAGCATAGAAAACTTGAATCAATATGTCTTTAAAAAGTTTGTAATGTAGCTAGGCTAGAGGTAGGTAAAAGATAGATAAATTTAGGCTTTTAAACCCTAGACTCAGCTTCAATCGGACCTTTGGAATAATTTCCCTCAATACACCAACTTACTTTGCTTTCACATACTCCTTTGTACATCTATTTTCTTTCAAGTACACGTGCTCTTTTTTTTAGCATTTTACTGTATGTACTACAATTTTTAGAGCATTTGATACTTCTTTCAACTCCCCCAAACTTATTTTCAAAGAATATTCTGAATAGTACTGAGTCTAGTGTTTGAGACAATTTAAAGATAATTAGGAGAGAAGTGATGGCTAAATATTGCAATGGTTCAAATAAAATTAGGCCATATAGTCTCAAAGTTGGGTTTCAAAGGATAAAATTTTATCAAGGTTGGCTTGAAAGGCTCAAACAGTCCAAACAAGAGTTGCCTAAATTATTTTCCACATTCCGTGCTTTCTAGGATTTTGCCTCAAGAATCTACTAAGTCAATTCTAGAGACTTAAACTTTCATGCATGCCTACCTTTCTTAAGGAACTAAAAATTTTATGGTACGATTTGCATGCTTTATTAAAAATAAATTTATATCATTATTCAACTAACATAATAATTTATTGAAATAAGAGAACTTTATTTATACTGAAGTTTAGCATACTTAACAAAATTTCAAATTATTGAACAAAATATATCCTAATCATAATTAAAAGAACTATTTATTCTGAGTGGAAATAATTTCAATTTTTTGGTCCCCCTACTTTAAATGAACAATGTCCTTATTGTTTAAAGTGAATAGATACTATAAACCAGGTAGGATTTTGGAAAAGAGGAGGTGAGTCAATTTGACTGCTTCAGTACCAAGCTCTTTCTAAATCCAATCCTAGACATGTATATATCTATTGTCACACTTTATACTTTGCGACTTGTTCAATTTTATTAATGATTTTCATCTCTTGTTTTATTATGCAAAAATTCCTAATTAACTTTATCCTAAAATAACCTAAGAACATAAATAAAATAAAGTCGAGATCCCCCCTTTATTTATTTGCAGATCCTTCCGAATTCGACTCATCTTTTGCTCCATCATTATTGTCTTTGCATGAATCGCTTCGCTCCTTTTTCGATAATGGGATCCATGGTTCAAATATGTAATCTGGAAACTCAGGCACAAAAATAAATTGGCCATTGTAAATTTTCATAAGAGCACTTCTCATTGAGTCATCCCTTATTTTTGAGTATTTCCAGTAAGCTTGTTGCTGCCACTGCATATGTTGCATTATGTCCTTCAACTTTGACAGCTTATCTTGAAGATTTGGGTGAAGCGGTTGAGCTCTGAACATTGAAGTCTCGATATCAGGTTCAGCTTCTGGTTCCATTAGTTCCACCTTATCAAGGGCTTCAGTCGATTGCACTGGCTCGATCTCTGTGGGATCTTTTTCTTCTTCTTTTTTGGGATCCTCACTTTCTTCAACTCATTGCTGTAGAACAGTGTCTCCAGCTATTCGATAGAGGTCCCAATCTGTGATTGTGCCCTGGCTATAGCCTATCTTCTTTACGTTTGCAAGAATTTTAGCTTTCAAGCACAGAATTGTTATTGTAAAGGGAAAGTAAGTTGGGCAAGAATGTGAACGTCTAATGGCACAATTCTGCATTTCCCTCAGGATGATTTTTCCCACATCAATGGTCTTCCCAGTTAGAATCGAGTATAATAAGACCATTCGCTCTAATGAAATTGTAGTCCCATATGAGCTAGGCATAAGGTTGAATCAGATGAAGTAGAACCATACCTTTGCAAGTGGTGTCAAATATTCTCTTCAACAAGTGTGGATCCCTTGCTTTGACACAGTCCACTTAGAACCTGGAACTGTAAGTTCCTCAAGAATTTCTTACAAATTTTTAGACTCTATATTGCTTATCAAGGAGGAATAATCATCATTTTCGAAATCAGGCAATTCAAAGAACTCATTAATAGTGTTTGAAGTTATTGGTACCTTGATTCCATGAATTGGAACTTCCGTCAACTTGCTTGAAGTTAAACTCACATAGAATTCGCATATTAACTCCTCATCCACACTAGGTCTCTTCTCACAAAACAACTCCTAATTGAGAGTTTCAGCAACCTGATGAATACGCGCCATAAAACCAATATAGTTGCTTTCTTTCAATGTGAAACCTTTCCCTGGATGCATCTGTTGATTCTTGAAGATACTCTTATATCTTGCTTTGGCATCTTCACAGTGGAACTTGTTTTGTGATTCGTCAATTTTGGCAGATGCATGAGTTCTCTTGCGAGGCATGATTAACCACATTTTTTTTTGTAAAAATTAATAGGTCTTAAGAAAAATAATTTTGAATCAGAAGATGGAAAATTAAAATAGGTTGAGGGGCTTTTGGCTAAGGATGGGTGAAAGGGTGGTGTGTTGCTCGGGTATGCAAGGCAGCAACGCGCAGCAGGGGATGGATGTGAACAGCGTGCGGATTGTTGAGCAGGCCTGGTGTGGGCGGGCGTGGGGTGCTGCTAACCAATCAGCTGGGCGATGGTGTGGCTAGGGAATTGTTAGGAGGTTTCGGCACTTAAGGTTTTTGGTGTTTTTGGAGGGAATAGTGTATGAATGAAAAAAAAATAGATGGGTGGAATTTATAGTGAAAGGAGTAGGAGCTAGAGTTGAATTCTTAAAAATTCTAAGTTCTAATTCTACTCAAAGTAAATAACAATTAATAATTAATATAATGCATATTAAATTATTATTTACTATTAATTTATTAAATTAAAAACTTATCGAATAAAATATAATTAAATTAAAACTAATCCTAACTCTAAATAAAGCTAATAATAATTAATATATATTATAATGGATATAATTATATATTAATAATTATCATCTTTTCTTTTTTTATTGAACTAAAAACATTTATTCTAGATGCTTTTTGAAAATATTTACAAAAAGAGGCATCTAATTTTTAATATTTTCAAAAAGAGCAACCAAATTTTTAAAAATAATTCAATTAAGTTCCTAGACTTAATGAAAATTCAAAATTGATTTACAACATAAAACTTGGATAAAAATTGACCCTTTTATTTGAAAAACAAAAAATTTATTTTGTCATTTAGGGAATAATTTCTTGGGAAATTATGTTAAAATCAATTCCTAGGAAAGATTGGAGAGGTCACAAGCGGTCACACTTAAGTTCCAATCTCCTAGACAAAATTTATTTAAACATACTAATCCCGAAAATATACCCTAAATCATTCATTCAAACAAAAGAACAAGAAAAATTAAATATCTGATAAAATAAATGAGATTTGATTATGTTCAATTTTATTTCCCTAGTAATGTTTCAAACGTTGAGAATTAACTCGAAAATTACCTACCTTACCTTGAAGTTCAACAACTCCGTATGGATAGACTCGATGAATCAATAATGGACTGGACCAACATGATTTTAACTTACCTAGAAAGAACCTTAATCTGGAATTGAATAACAAGACTTTCTGACCTGCTGACCTGCTTTAAATTCTCGAACTCAAATGTGATTGTCATGCCATTTCTTGAGTCTCTCCTTAAGTAATTTGTCATTCTCGTATGAAAACATTCAGAATTCTTCTAACTCGTTAAGTTGAAGCATCCGTTTCTCTTTGGCACTTTTAAGATCCAAGTTGAGTCGTTGGAGAGCCCAGTAAGCTTTGTGTTCTAACTCAAAGGGTAGATGGCAGGCTTTCCCAAAGACTAACCTATAGGGTGACATCCCTATAGGTGTCTTGTATGCTGTCCTGTAAGCCCATAAATCATCATCCAGTCTTTTGGACCAATCTCATCGGTTCGGTCAAACTACCTTTTCAAGTATGCCTTTGATCTCTTTGTTTGCCAGTTCAGCTTGCCCATTCGTCTACGGATGGTAAGCTGTAGTGACCTTGTGTTTCACTCCATGTTTATCTAATAACCATTTCAACCACTTGTTCACAAAATGGGACTCTTCATCACTGATGATGGCTCTTGCGGTTCCAAACCTTATGAACACATGTTTCTGCAAAAACTTTATTACAACCTTAGTATCGTTTGTCGGTTATGCCTCTGCCTCAACCCACTTAGACACATAGTCTACTGCTACTAATATGTACTTGTGACCAAATGACGGAGGGAAAGGACTGAGAAAGTCAATACCCCAAACATCAAATAATTCTACCTCAATGATGTTTGTCGAGACATCTCATTTCTGTTGGTGACATTTCCAACCCTTTGACTTCAATCACAACTCTTTACGTAAGCATATGTATCTTTGAATAATGTTGGCCAAAAGAATCCTGCTTGCAATACCTTGGTGCAGTACGTGTACCTCCGAAGTGTCCTCCACTCGGAGCTGAGTGACAATGGTATAAAATCTTATGTACTTCATCTGCTGCCACGCATCTCCTAATCATTTGATCTGCACACTTTTTAAACAAATACGGTTCTTCCCAGAAATAGTACTTCACATCGTGAAGAAACTTTTTCTTTTGATGATATGTCTTATCAATCGGCATCAAACCACAAGCTAAAAAGTTAGCAATATTAGCAAAACAAGGGGTATTATGGACATGATTTACCTTCAGTATGTGTTCATTTGGAAATGTCTCTCGAATTGGTATAAGAGGAGAGTTCCCTTCTTGTAGCTCCAACCTGGACAAGTGGTCTGCTACTTGGTTTTTCACTCCTTTTCGATATTGAATTTCTAGATCGAACTCTTGACGTAGAAGTACCCATCAAATCAGTCTCAGCTTAGCGTCTTTCTTGGCAAGTAAATACTTAATTGTCGAGTGGTTCGTATAAGCAGTCACTTTGGTACTTACAAGATAAGATCGAAACTTGTCAAAAGTAAACACAATAGTAAATAACTCTTTTTCTATTACTGTGTAATTCAGTTGAGCTCCTGTCAGAGTCCGACTCGCATAGTAGATGGGATGAAAAACTTTGTTCCTTCACCGACCCATGACAGCTTCGATCGTGAAGTCAATTGCGTCACACATCAATTCAAATGGCAAATCCCAGTCTGGTGTGACTATTATGGGTGTCGAGACTATCTGACTCTTCAAATCATTGAAAGCTTTTAATCACTCCTCATCAAATTTAAAATTTGTGTCCTTCTCCAATAATATGCATAAGGGTTTAGCAACTTTGGAGAAGTCCTTGATGAATCTTCGATAGAAGCCGACATGGCCCAAAAAGCTCCTAACACCCTTTACAAATATTGGAGGTGGGAGTTTCTCAATAATATCTACCTTTGCTTTATCTACCTCGATTCCATGTCTTATTATCCGATGCCCTAGAACAATACCTTCTCGTACCATGAAATGTCACTTTTCCTAGTTAAGTACAAGGTTTGTTTCTTCGCATCGCCTTAGTACCTTGGCTAGATTGGCTAGGCAATCATCATATGTATCTCTGAATACTGAAAAATCATCCATAAAACTTCCAAATATTTCTCAACCATGTTAGTTAAAATAGATATTATACATCTTTGAAATGTAGCAGGTGCATTACATAAACAAAATGGCATGCGTCTAAATGCAAATGTACCGCACGGGTAGGTGAATATTGCCTTATGTTGATCTTTTAGTGCTACTGTAATCTAATTATACCTCGAGTATCCATCGAGAAAATAGTAATAGTCTCGCCCTACGAGTCTATCCAGCATCTGGTCCAAAAATGGGAAAGGAAAGTGATCTTTCCTAGTTTCCTTGTTCAGCTTCTAGTAATCGATGCAAATTCTCCATCCCGTAACCGTTCTAGTCAATATCAACTCATTATTCTCATTTTCAATGACCATGATACCTCCTTTCTTTGGCACGTACTGGACCGGACTTACCCCTGAACTATCTGAGATGGGGTAAATTATACCCACATCTAACCACTAGATGATTTCTTTCTTGACTACGTCCTTTATAATGGGGTTCAGTCTTCATTGCTCATCAATCGTCCCTTTTTCACCATCTTCTAAGATAATCTTGTGCATGCATATAGATGGACTAATTCTGTGAATATCGGCTATGGTCCATCTGATAGCCTTCTTGAATTGTTTCAATACCAAGATGAGTTTCTCTTCTTTCTCAGTTGTTAATTATGCTAAAACAATCATAGGCAGAGTAGAAGAGTTACCTAAATAAACATATTTCAAATGTGAGGGAAGTACCTTCAGTTCTAATTTACGTGGCTCTTCGATTGGCACTTTTGGTTGGGCATAATCCCTTTTATCTAACTCCAAAGATTCAAAGCGGGATTGCGGATTAAATCCCCTTTGATTAGCTTCTAACAAAGCTAAGTATTCATCCTCCTCTTCATCATTTGGAGGATCTAATGTCAAATTTTGTTTTAATAGGTCGTCAACATAATTGAGTTCCTTCTCCACGATTAAATCCTCTAAATCGGACACTACAAAATAATCATCTATTGTGTCAGGAAATCGCATGGACTTAAAAACATTAAATGTTACTTGATCATCCTCAACATGCATAGTAAGCTCGCCCTTCTGCACATCAATAAGGGTCCTTCCGATTGCTAAGAATAGTCTTCCTAGGATGATTGACACCTCTTTGTCTGCCTCAAAGTCTAGAATCACAAAGTCGGCAGGAAAGATAAATTTGTCTACATGTACCAATACGTCTTCAATTTTTCCTTCTGGATGTGCTAAGGATCGATCTGCTAATTGAAGTGTAACCGTAGCAGGACTAACTTCACCTATCCCTAACTTCCTAAATATTGACATGGGCATCAAGTTGATACTCGCACCCAAGTCACATAGTGCTTTACCACAATATGTCGCTTCAATATTGCAAGGTATGGTAAAACATCCAGGATCCTTCAATTTTGGGGGTAGTTTTCCTTGAAGATATGCACTGCATTCCTTCGTTAGGGCTCCGTCTCAAATTCTCCAAGCCTTCATTTTTAGATAGGATATCCTTCAAGAATTTGACGTAGTTCGACATTTGTTCAAGTGCTTCAACCAACGAGATGTTGATATGAAGTTGCTTGAGTACGTCTAGGAACTTCTTGAATTGAGTTTCCTGCTTCTGCTTCTAAAGTCTTTGAGGGTAGGGTGGTGGAGGTTTCTTTACTGGAACTTGTTGATTCGTTTTTTGTGGCAATTCTACATCTAACGGAGTTTTTAGTTTATCAGAATTAGCTGGTTCAGAAGTTACCTTGTCAGATTTTGCAGATTCAATTTCCGGTGAAACTGGAATTTCAACACTCGGTTGAACTTCCTCTGAGTCTTAAGCGTCAGTTGGCTCCTTCTCAATTTCGATGGAATTGGGCTCTAAAGTTTTTTCGCTCCTAATGTTAATGCTTTACAATGCTCCTTCCCTGGATTCCTCAGATTCTCTATATCACTAGGTGAAGCACCTTGTGGTCAATTTCTGAGTTCAGTTGCAAGCTGGCCCACTTTATTCTCCAAATTCCTTAGAGAGGCATAATTTTTTGCCATGTATGCCTTCAATAGATTGTCTAGGCTATTTGATGGTTCAGGTTGGGTTGGTTTCTAAGCTGGTTGGAAAAAATAGGTGGCTGGGTCGATCTAGGTTGGACATAATTGTTATTGGTTCCTGCCCTTTGGTTACTCTAGGAAAAATTCAGGTGGTTTCACCATGGTGGGTTATAGAAATTGGATTGCATCCCTTCTCTTCCTCGATTTTGGTTCTGGTTACCCATGTAATACACAGATTTTGGGTTTAATGGACATTCTTCGAACAAATGTCCTTCCCCACAATAAACACAAGCTACATTTTCAAATTGATTCAGTGGTTGTGCTGCAAAACTATTACACCCATTAGTAGTAAGATTTTTTAACATTGAGGATATTGATGATACTTGAGATGTGAGTGAAGTAAGAGTGTCTACTTCATGTACTCCAGTGACTCGTCTTCCTGGCGCTACTCAATTGGTTGGCCATTGATAATTGTTGTTGGCAATCCACTCAATGATTTCATAAGCCTTATTATAAGACATAGAAAGGAGAGCACCATTAGCAGAAGCGTCCACTACCATCCTCGTGTGAGCATTGAAACCATTATAAAATGTCTCAAGTTGTATGCAACATGGGATTTCGTGATGAGGGAACTTCCATAATAATTCTTTGTACGTTTCCCATGCCTCATACAATGACTCATCATCCATTTGTTGGAAAGCAGTGATCTCGTTTCTTAATTTAGCATTCTTACTAGGCGGGAAATACTTCATAAGGAATTTTTCTACTAAATTTTGCCATGTTGAAATTGAGTTTGGTGGTAATGAGTTCAACCAAGCTCGAGCTCTGTCCCTTAGTGAATATGGGAACAACTTCAACCGTAATGCATCTTCGGGTACTCCAGCTAACTTGAAAGAATTGCTCACCTCCGTAAACAGTCTTAACTGTAGGTGAGGATCTTCGGTAGGCATTCCACTGAATTGGCCCACTATCTAAAGCATTTGGAACATGACTGGCTTTAACTTAAACTGTTGTGCCTCAATTTCAGGTCTCCTAATACCTGGATTAAGATCATGAAGTACTGGCACAGCATACTGTCTCAAAGCTCTATCCCTATCATCAGCAATAAAGATAGGATTTTGAGCAAGGTTTGCTCTGTTTCCTTGATTCAAATTTTTGAAGTTCATCTCTTCAGTCTTTCTTTGACTTGCTTGTCTTCTTCGCTGTTGAAAAGTTCGTTCAATCTCATGGTCTGCAGGGAGTAAATCTATGATTCGGTTAATACCCATAAACACTTGAAATAATCACAGAAAAATTAACTAAGATAAAATTTGAACAGAAAAATAAACCAAAATGCAAAACTAACAACTTCACAAATAATGACTTTTTTAAAACACAGTCCCCGACAACAGCGCCAAAAACTTGGAATGATGGAAATGTGCAAGTGTACACAATCGCAACAAGTAATAAAGTGACAAGTAAATGTCGAGTTATTGTACCCACAAGGACTGTGAAAAGAATTTTTTATAAATGCTATTTAAAACACTTTGGTGAAGAAAAATACTTTGTTTGAAGAGGGTGATTAAAAACTAAGATTTTAAACTAAGTAAACTAAATAAATAAATCTCAAATGCACGATTTCAGAATACGATTTTAATCAAGATGACATAATTGTGCTAGATTAATTACATTTCTTAACTTAGAATTATTAAACTCATGTTTATATTGTTACAAATAAGTTCACAACAACTCGGTAATTTGCTAAGTTATGAACATACTCACCTACCAAAATCCATTTATCTCTTGACTATATCCCTATGTCAATTCAACCGATTAAACAAATCTTAATAGACAAATACGTTATTACACATGCATACTTATTAAATCGAAATAATCTCTTGTACATATCCTTATGTCAATTCAAACAATTAACTCGATTTAATAAGCACATAAAAGACTATGTGAGGTAACAAAGTATCCTTACCTTGAAACAGTTTAATCACAATAATCTTGCAAGTTATGCAAGGCAAATGTATAGTCAGATACTATTACTAATCTAACCCTCAGCTACCTTACATGCTTAAACATGCACTGATTAAGTATTGTGTCCATTAATTACAATTTCAATCCGTTTAAATAATTAATTCATTAGTTACCAAACAATTCTAATGCAAAAATAACTTAGTCATGATTTTACTTAATCAAGCATCCTACCGAGGCCTATAACAACATAAACACAATTTCAATAATTTTAACAAATGAAATGCAATCAAACTAGCACGAATTAAATTCAAGCTAAATTGATTAAATTAACCATTCCAACAACATAAATATTCATAGATATGTTTATCATATTAACAACAGAAATTAAAGATATAGGAATAATAATCAAATCCGGTGTTTTTCCGTGGCTTGACTAGTTGCTCTGTTCTTCCTTCTTCGTTGTCCTTGTCAACCAAGGCTGCTATGAACACTTAATTCCTGCTCCAAATAGCTAATGAATGCCCCTTTCTCAAGAGGAGAAATCGGCAAGAGAGCAAGGGAATTTTGGAATGGAAAAGAATAGAGAATGTGGAGAGAAGAGAGGAAATTTGTGAATTCTTGATGTGTGTTTCTCAAATGACCAGCCTAAGGGGGTTTTTATAGCTAAGGAGGGCTGCTAAAAATAGCTAAAATTATCAGCCAAAGAGCCCTCCCTTGGCCGGCCACACATGTGGCAAGGTTGACAGTTTCAACTTTGTTAATTTAGGCTTGGGGCAAATCTATAAAACCACCAATTGTGGAGGGATTTCAATGCAACTTGAACAAGTCTTCAAGGGCCTCTTTGCAAGCTTAAATAATCAGCTAATAAGCTGATTTGGGTCAGCTCTTGGGACGGTTTTTGGGCTGTCCATTTCTTGGTCGGTTCAGTTCACTTGGTTCAGTTCAACTGAACCACTTTTTCATAATTAATTAATAATAATTTATTAACCTAAATTAAATTGGAAATAAATTAAAATTAATTATATTATGAATTAATACATGTAATTTTGGACCGTCTTAGGCTGAAATTTAGTTCGCCTCGATACTTCAAATTGCTTCTCGATTTTGCGCTTCTAGTAGTGTCTGCTGAGCCATTTTTCTTCCTTTGTGCAAATCTGTCGAAAATAACTGAAATTCATCAAAATTAATTATAAAATTAACTAAAATTCAACATGTTCATATTTTAACTGCACTTTAATTATTTTTTAAAAATTAATTATTTTTTCAACAAGAATTTTATCGAAACTGTATGATTTTAAGTTAAAAAGGGTATGTAAAAATGTGAAAATTTTCGTGTTTCCAGTTACCTCCTCCCTCAGTATTACATATTTCAACGTTAGGTTCTTGAGCACTAATTGGATTAACAGTCAGTGTTACTAATTCGGTTCCATCTAATTCATTAGAGGCATCATCTCCGATATACATCTCTTTATCAATATAATTATTATAGTTATCCGACATTTTCAATTATAAAACAAAAACAAATATATCAGCATCCAAATCCTGACTCAATTTGACTCAACTATGGCAAGTACCTCTAAACTCAATTCTGAGCTCGATTTAGCTCGAGAATCAGCTAAACTTGCAAGCTCTGATACCACTAAATGTAATACTCCTAACTCGTTTCCGTTACCAGAATAGGGTTTTACAGCATTACTGAATAAAAATAACCTAAATCATTCATTTTAAAATATTACAATAATCATAACATAATCCATCGTTAAACATCCATATCGTCCCTTATTTAAGCCCTTGAGGCCTTAGAATCACTTTAGAAACAATTTGGGACTAAATCGGGAACATTTGAAAACTTTAAGAAAAAGTTAAAACATTCAACTACAAAGGTCACACGGCCGTGTGGCCAGGTTGTGTGACTCACACAGCTGAGACACACGCCTATGTCTTAGACCATGTAACATTCGAAATAGGGACAAAGGGCCATGTCCCAGCCCGTGTCCGTGCCCGTGTAACTCTCTGACTTGGGTCACACAGCCAAGCCACACACCCGTGTTCCAGGCAGTGTGCTAGCTAACTTGTTCCCTAAGCACTCAACAGACGACACACGACTGTGTCGCCCAACCATGTGTCTCACACGGCGAAGTCACATGCCCGTGTGTCTCGCTGTGTGGACCTAAAATGTACCTTAAGCAACAAGTTTACCATTTCCTACTTGCATGGGCATTAAGCAACCCCTAAACCAATCATTTAACCTATCCAAAATACAATCAAACATACTCCAAACATGCCAAAACAATCATCTTAGGTTTCTAACCAGTATACCCTCATCGATACCACATTTATAACATCAAAGCATATCAACAATGCATCATTCAAAACAAAGTTTAAAACATGCCATAATCAATCAATTAGCCTATCTTATAACTACCTAATATCAAGCTTAAATTCACATATACCTAACAAGCCTTGGTTCCAAAATTACATGCCAATTTATGGCTTCAAACACAATTTTATATTTATAAACTCAAACTAACATTATACTTATAACTCCATTAACAATCCATTCACAAAATTACTATCATCTAGGACATCCTAAGTACATGCCATCACAAAAGATAAACATCACCACATTTGAGATCGGGATTGTTGTTGGATTTTGAGTTGGCGATCAAAAGAGAAGTACCTAACCTACGCACGGAAAGCAAAATTGTACGCTGATTAAAACTCAGTGATATTTCTATAATCCGAACATTTAAAGGCATAAAGATACATGAATGCTCAAATTGAATTATATAATCACATTACTATATAAATAAGCAATTGTAATTTATCATCATCTCAATTTCATGCATCATACAACATTATTTCATGATTTTCTCAACTTCGCAAATATTCTTCCATTAGTTGGTTTAACATATAACTCAATTAATATCACATGCTATAAAAATAGTTTTTCATAGATCATTCAACAATTCATTTTAGCAATGGCATAAACCAACTATATTCAATCCATGAGTACATTACTCATATATCTCATTTATGATCACAACATTTTCACCTTTCATGTATCAATACACTTTTCCATTTCCAATTCACATATTTTGTCATTTCATTATCAATTACATAGCTTTAATATTTAATTACCCCTATTAACACGACTCGGACTCGGGCAAATACACAGATAAATTTGAAGTAATAACTGCGCCCAACGCTATATAAATTGACACTCAGTGTCTCATTGGTTAAACCAAAGTAAATTGCAACCCAGTGCCTCATCGACTCGAAGTCAAAGAAATTCCTGAACTCTTCCAATCCTATGGCATGCCATTTATATCCGACTTAGCCCGAAACAATTAATAGAGTTTCATATCACTTATAAATACAATCAATATCCAATTCCCATATTTGCACAATATCACATTTAAGCATATATTCATTTTAATTTCCAAATTCTCAATACATTCATAGTTTATGCCAAATTAATCCAATTAATTCAACTATGAATTCAAGTCAATTGTAAAGCATCATAATTCTCACCTCCAATGCTTACCGAATGCAATAATTCAAAATGAAATAATTTACAACTTAGTTCGGATTATAGAAACACAAACCATGGATTTCAAGCTATTCGACGTCGATTTTATCCTACCCCTTTTTAGTCGAGGATTCTGGTACGACGTTAGCTACGAAATTAAAATAATTAAAATATATCAATACAAAACAATTCACTTCCACATTTAATATTTCAAATTTTACTCGATGTTTGCTTAAATTTCAATTTAGTCCCTAAACCGAGACTAATTTTTATTCTTCATAATTAATTCTATATTTTCATACAAATTTCACATGAAACTAAATTTAACTCCCTATTTTCAATTAAAACCTTAAATTTCAAATTTTTCAAAATTTAGTCCCTATACTCAAAATCAAGAATTAACTTTACTATTTAGTCCTTTTTCACTTTATACATTGAAATCTATCAGTTTAATCCCTAGTATTTGAAATATTCAACAATATTAACATCCAAAATTCTAAGCAATACTAAAAATTACAATATGGGTCGGCCAACCCTAAGTACCGGGATTCCAAAAACTTAGAAATTACAAGAAAAGGGACTAAATTGCACTAACCAAATGAGCTTAAACCCTTAGCCATGCATCTTCTCTTTTTATCTTCTTTTTTCTTTCTTTATTTTATTGTCTATTTGAATTGCATGCTATTGTCTATTTGAATTGCATGCTTTCTTTCATCCAATTTCACTTTCTTTTCATTTATTATACTTTAATATTATATAATACATATATACATACTTTTAACTTTTAATTTTTTAACTATTATAATATATATAATAAGTTTACACATATGTTATATATATCATTAATGTCGTCCACCAAATAAAGCAAGTGTATATTTGCTACTTTAGTCCCTCAATAATTTTTAATCTATAAATCAACTTTTTCCCTTTATGCGATTTAGTCCTTGTACAATAATAATTTTTAATTCATGCAAATTCACTTAACCAAAATCTAATTAACTACACAACTAAATTCGTAGATATTTATTAAAAATATTTAAGAGTCTGATTTACGGGGGAGTCCCGAACTTTATTTTTTGACACCCTAACTATTGGGTCGTTACAATTCTCCCTCTAATTAATTTTGTCCCTGAAAGTTACCTAAAAAGAGGTGGGGGTATTGAGATCTCATCGACTCTTCTAGTTCCCAAGTTGCTTCCTCGACACTATGACTACGCCATAGCACTTTCACTAACGGAACTCCTTTGTTACGTAACTCTTTTACCTCGCGAGCCCAAATCTCGACTGGTTCTTCTTCGTAAGACAAGTCAGGTTGAATCTCAATGTCTTCCATCGAAATAACGTGAGATCGATCCAATCGATACCTTCTAAACATTCAGACATGAAAAACTTCATGCATTTTCTATAATTCTGCAGGAAAAGCTAAACAATATGCAACTGGTCCTACTTTTTTAGTGATCTCGTACGATCCGATAAAACGAGGACTCAGCTTTCCTTTTCGGCCAAATCTCAAAATTTTCTTTCAAGGTGAAACATTAATAAATACTGCATCGCCAACAGAATATTCAATATCTCGATGTTTCAAATCTGAATATGATTTATTTCTATCGAAGGCTGTCTTCAATTTATCTCCAATTTTCTTAACAATATCTTTCGTTTCTTGAATTAGTTCCGGCCCAATCATTCTCTTTTCACCTAATTCCATCGAGCAAACAGGTGTTCGACACCTACGACTATATAAAACTTCGTACGGAGCCATTTGAATACTAGATTGAAAGCTATTATTGTATACAAAATCAACTAAAGGTAAGTAACGCTCCCAACCTGATTCAAAATCAATAACACAAGTGCGAAGCATATCTTCCAAAATTTTAAAAACACGTTCAGATTGTTCGTCTACCTGCGGGTGAAAACCTGTGCTAAAATTAAGTCCTGTACCAAGAAATTTGTGCAACTGTTTCAAAAAGCTTGCAGTGAACCACGGATCTCGATCAGAGATTATTGACATAGGAACATCGTGCAATCTCACAATTTCCTTAGTATAAACTTCAACAAGCTTTTGGAGTGACCAATCAGTCCTGACCGCAATGAAATAAGGTGATTTCCTGAGTCGATCAAAAATCACCCACTCAACATTTTTCTTACTTGACGATAAAGGTAACCCCGTTACAAAATCCATCGTGATACAGTCCCATTTCCACTCAAGAATAGAAATAGGCTGAAGTAATCATGTGGGAACCTGATGTTTTACTGTAACTCATTGACAAGTTAAGCATTTAGCCATATACTCGATCACGTCTCTTTTCATTCCTGGCCACCAATAGCATTCTCGCAGATCGTGATACATTTTCTTTCCTTCAGGATGCAAAGCAAAAGGACTATCATGAGCTTTGTTAAGTATCAACTATTTAAATTCTGAAACATTCAGAACACAGATTCAGTTGTCAAACCTCAAGTAAATTCTGAAACATTCAGAACACAGATTCAGTTGTGAAACCTCAAGCAATCACAATCATCAATGTTGAAATTTTCTAATATGCCATTCTCAACCATTTCTCTTTTCTTCACCAACTTGACATCATCTAACTGTGTTGCCTTGATTCGATCAAACATCACCAATTTGATCATTAATTTAGCCAACAAGCTTCTATCGTCATCGATACTGAGTTGAGCAAACATTGCTCGCAATTCAGCCGTTGTTTTCCTACTCAACTCTCAGGTACAATGTTATCTTTACCAGGATGGTAATCAATAACGCAATCAAAGTCTTTCAAAAACTCAACCCAACGACGTTGTCTCACATTCAACTCCTTTTAAGATAAAAGGTATTTGAGACTCTTATAAAGAGTATAGATGTGACATTTTTCACTGTACAGGTAGTGTCTCCAGATCTTTAAAGCAAAAACCATAACAACTAGCTCTAAATCATGCATCGAAAAATTACATTCATGCATTTTTAACTGACAAGATGCATATCCGATCACTTTTCCATCTTACATCAAAACACAACCAAGACTGCTCAAGGAAGCATCACTATATACCACAAAATCCTTTCCCAAGTCTAGTAAAGTCAAAATCAGCGCTTTAGTCAATAATTGCTTCAATTTATCAAAACTTTCTTGACACTGATTGCCCCAGACGAATTGAACATTCTTATCCAATAGCTTTGTCATCAGTAAAGCTATCTTCGAAAATCCATTAACAAAACTTCGATCATAACCAGCTACTCCAAGAAAACTGTGAACCTCAATTGCCTTGAGCTTTTTCGAATCAACTCTAATTCCATTTTCCTAGATAACATGACCCAAAAATACAATCTCTGATTACCAGAATTCACATTTGCTAAGATTTCCATATAATCAATTTCTCTCGTAACACTTGCAAAAACATTCTGAGATGTTGTTCATGCTCGGATTCGGATTTTGAATAGATCAAAAATGTCATCAATAAAAATTGCCACAAATTGATCCAAATACAGTTGGAAAATATGGTTCATGAGATCCATGAATGCTGCTGGAGCATTCGTCAGTCCAAAAGGCATCACCAAAAATTCGTAATGACCATAACGCGTACGAAACACTGCCTTCGGTACATCACTATCTTTCTCTTTCAACGGATAGTAACCCAATCTTAAATCAATCTTAGAAAAGACAGAAACTCCTTTTAGTTGATCGAAACAGTCATCAATACGAGGTAGAGGGTATTCATTCTTAATCATCAACTTATTCAATTGCCGATAGTCAATACAGACCGCATCGATCCATCTTTCTTTTCGACAAAAACACTGGAGCTACCCAAGGCAATATATTAGGGCGTATACAACCGCGATCCAATAAATCTTGCAATTGAACCTTCAATTATTTTAATTCTGTGGGTGACATACAGTAAGCTGACATTGACACCAGAGTCGTACCATGAAATACTTCAATTGCAAACTCAACCTCTTGATCTGGTGGTAATCCTGGTAATTCCTCGGGAAACACATCAGGCAATTGTAAATAGTTCAGATTTTACTGCTCTAACTATCACCAGAATTCGAGTTAATAACATAGGCTAGAAAAGCTTCAAAGCCTTGATTGAGAAGTTTATCAGCTCGAATTGCTTAAATGATATGAGTTGAACCACTCGTTCTAACACCATTTACTTCAATCATATCACCGACCTCACTCTGAACAAGAAACTTCTTTTTACAGAAATCAAGAATCACTCCTTGTTCCGTAAGTCAATCCATGCCTAAAATCAAATCAAAATTGCCAAATGGCATTATAAACAAATCAACAAGGAATGTTATATTCTCTATCACCAACAGGCATCTCCTAAACACCTAATCTACTAACATAGGTTGTCCCAACAGAATTGACTCCACTATTGATACTCTAGATGTCTCAGATTTTAAAGTCCCCAATTAAACTAATTCAGTATTAACATACGAATGGGAAGATCTCAGATCTATCAAAGCATAAACATGTTATGAATGTAATAAAAAGATACTTATCACAACGTCATTAGCATTGCCATCCTCACGTGTCCGCACAACATAAGCTCAGGTAGACGCTCTGGCCTTTGACTGATGAGTAATAGCATCATTTCCCTTTCTAGTACCACCTCTCGAAAATAAACCACCTAGACTCGACCCGCGACCACAGGTGCAGGCACAAACCTTTGAGAAGTAACAGGGGTAGCATTCTCATTCTTCGTACAATCTATAGCAAAATGCTTCGTGAATCCACAGTGAAAACAACCTCGGGTTAATTTCCAGTACTCACCACGGTTTTTTTTCCCGCAATGCATACAATTTGGAATATCAATATCCCTAGATGGACCTCGCACACTACCCGTAGACACAATCGGTTGTCGATCACGATTTCTATCAACTCTATCTGACTTAAAAGTCGAATTCCAGCTACCATGAAATTCTTTTGATCGTTTCAGTTGTGGATTTGAGCTAGCAACTCCAAGACGTTCTCTAATAGTACGAGTAGTCTCAGTCTTTTTATCAAGACCCAGAGCTTGTTCTACCATTCTTGCCCTTTCAACTAAATCAGTAAACTCAGTACTTCTATGTGATACTAAATTTACCGAAGCTCATCGCATAAACCACACAAAAATCATTTGAAACTTTCAATTTTAGTTAGCACAAACTCAACAGCGTACCTACTAAGTCTTGTAAACTCTCGCTCATAATCAACCATAGACATTCCACCTTGTTTCGGCATAAAAACAATCTTGTCTTTTATCTTTAATATACAGTTCGCCAACATATTTGTTTTGAAAATCCTTCTGAAAGAAATTCCAATTGGCTTGATCTACGGATACGTGGCATGTCACTAACTACCACCAAGTGTATGCTTCTCCTTGCAGTAGAGAAACAATAAAAATCACACTTTCACGCGAGTTGCATTCAAGATTTTGTAAGGTGTGTTTAATGGATTCAATCCAAACTTCAGCTGCAGAAGGACCAACTCCTTTCAACCCTAAGAATTCGGTCGTACCGTATCTATGTAACTCTTTTATCAGAGCCCGAAAAAGGGGTAGCTGTCGTAGCGGATGTAGTTCCCGCATTATTATAGTCATCCGACATTTTCAACTATAAAACAAAAATAAATATATCAGCATCCAAATCCTAACTCAATTTTTAGCTCGATTTAGTCTGAGACTCGGGAAAACTTGTAAGCTCTGATACCACTAAATGCAACACCCTTAACTCGTATTCGTCGTCAAAATAGTGTTTCAGAGCATTACCGAATAAACATAACCTAAATTATTCATTTTAAAACATTACAATAATCATAACATAATCCATCATTAAACATACATATCTTCCCTTATTCAAGCCCTCGTGGCCTTAAATTCACTTTAGAAACAATTCGAGACTAAATCAGGAACATTTGAAAAAATTTAGAAAAATTTAGAAAAATTCTATGAAGGGGTCACACGGCCAAGCCACACGCCCGTGTTCCAAGCCATGTGCTAGTTGACTTGTTCCCTAAGCACTCAACAGACGACACACGGCAAAGTCACACGCTCGTGTGTCTGGCCGTGTGGACCTAAAATGTACCTTAAATAACAAGTTTACCATTTCCTACTTGCTTGGGCATTAAGCAACTCACAAACCAATGTTTTAACCTATCCAAAATACAATCAAACATACTCCAAACATGCCAAAACAATCATCTTAGGTGCATAACCAATGTACCCTCATTGGTACCACATTTATAACATCAAAGCATATCAACAATGCATCATTCAAAACAAAGTTTAAAACATGCCATAATCAATCACTAGCCTATCTTATAACTACCTAATATCAAGCTTAAATTCACATATACCTAATAAGGGTTGCTTCCAAAATAACATGCCAGTTTAGGCTTCAAACAAACACTATGCTTATAACTTCATTTACAATCCATTCAAAAAATTACTATCAACTAGGATATCCTAGGTACATGCCATCACGAAAGATAAATATCACCACTTTTGAGATCGGGATCGTTGTTGGATGTTGAGTCGGTGATCAAAAGAGAAGTACCTAACTTGCGCACGGAAAACAAAACCGTACACTAAGTAAAACTCAATGATATTTCTATAATCCGAACATTTAAAAACATAAAGATACATGAATGCTCAAAATGAATTGTATAATCACATTATTATCTAAACAAGCAATTGTAATTTATTACCATCTCAATTTCATGCATAATACCACATTAATTCATGGTTTGCTCAACTTCACAAATATTCTTCCATTAGTTGGTTTAACATATAACTCAATTAATATCACTTGCTATAAAAATAGCTTTTCATAGATCATTTAACAATTTATTTTAGCAATGGCATAAACCAACTATATTAAATCCATGAGTACATTACTCACATATCTCATTTACCATCAAAACATTTTAACCTTTCATTTATCAATCCACTTTTCCATTTCCAATTCACATATTTTGTCATTTCAATATCAATTACATAGCTTTAATATTTAATTGCCCCTATTAACACGACTCGGACTCGGACGGATACACGGATCCAACCAACACACTAATTTGGCACGCAATGCCTCATCAAAAAAATCAGGAGTAATTACTGCATAAATTGACACCTAGTGTCTCATTGGTTGAACCGAAATAAATTGGCACCCAGTGCCTCATCGACTCGAAGTCCCAGAAATCCCTAAACTCTTCCTATCTTATGGCATGCCATCTATATCCGACTTAGCCCGAAATAGTTAATAGGGTTTCATGTCACTTATAAATACAACCAATCTCTAATTCTCATATTTGCACAATATCACATTTAAGCATATATTCATTTTAATTTCCAAAATCTCAATACATTCATAGCATATACCAAATTAATCCAATTTAATTAACTATAAATTCAATTCAATTGTAAAGTACCATAATTCTCACCTCCAATGCTTACCTAATACAATAATTCAAAATGCAATAATTTACAACTTCATTCGGATTATAGAAACAAAGACTGTGGATTTCGAGCTATTCGATGTAGATTTTATCCTTCCCCTTTTTAGTCGAAGATTTCGGTACGGCGTTAGCTACAGAATTCAAACAATTAAAATACATCAACACAACACAATTCACTTTCACATTGAATATTTCAATTTTTACTCAATGTTTGCTTAAGTTTCAATTTAGTCCCTAAATAAAGACTAATTTTTATTCTTCATAATTAACTCTATATTTTCATACAAATTTCACTTTAAACTAAATTTAACTCTTTATTTTCAATTAAACCCTTAAATTTCAAATTTTTCACAATTTAGTCCCTATACTCAAAATCAAGAATTAACCTATTTAATCATTTTTCACTTTATACATTGAAATCAATAAATTTAATCCCTAGTATTTGAAATATTCAACAATATTCACATCTAAAATTCTAAGCAATAAAAACTACAATACGAGTAAGCTAACCTTAAGTACTGGGATTCCAAAAACGTAAAAATTATAAGAAAATGGACTAAATTGCACTAACTAATTGAGCTTAAACCCTTAGTCGTACGTCTTCTTTTCTTCTCTTCTTTCTTTTTTTCATTATTTTAATTTCTATTCTAATTGCATGCTTTCTTTCATCCAATTTCACTTTCTTTTCATTTATTATACTTTAATATTATATAATACATATATACATACTTTTAACTTTAAATTTTTTAACTATTATAATATATATAATAAGTTTACATATATGTTATATATATCATTAATGTCGTCCACTAAATAAAGCAAGTGTATATTTGCTACTTTAGTCCCTCAATAATTTTTAATTTATAAATTAACTTTTACCCTTTACGCGATTTAGTCCTTATACAATAATAATTCTTAATTCATGCAAATTCACTTAACCGGAATCTAATTAACTACACAACTAACTTCGTAGATATTTATTAAAAATATTTATGAGTTTGATTTACGAGAACAGAGTCCCAAACTTTATTTTTTGACACCCTAACTATCGGGTCGTTATAATTCTCCCCCTAATTAATTTTGTTCCCAAAATTTACCTAAAAAGAGGTGGGGGTATTAAGATCTCATCGACTCTTCTGGTTCTCAAGTTGCTTCATCGGTACTATGAGTATGCCATAGCACTTTCACTAACGGAACTCCATTGTTACGTAACTCTTTTACCTCTAGAGCCAAAATCTCGACCAGTTTTTCTTCGTAAGACAAGTTAGGTTGAATCTCAATATCTTCCATCGAAATAACATGAGATCGATCTGATCGATAACTTTTAAACATTGAGACATGAAAAATGTCATGCATTTTCTGTAATTCTGCAGGCAAAGCTAGACGATACACAACTGGTCCTACCCTTTCGGTGATCTTGTATAGTCCGATAAAATGAGGACTCAGCTTCCCTTTTCAGCCAAATCTCAAAATTTTCTTCCACAGTAAAACTTTAAGAAATACTTTATCACCAACAGAATATTCAATATCTTGATGTTTCAAATCTGTATATGATTTCTGTCTATTGAAGGTTTTCTTGAATCTATCTCGAATTTTCTTAACAATATCTTACGTTTCTTGAATTAGTTTCGGCCCAATCATTCTCTTTTCATCTAATTCCATCCAAAAAACAGGTGTTAAACACCTACAACTGTATAAAGCTTCGCACAAAGCCATTTGAATAATCAATTGAAAGCTATTGTTGTATACAAATTCGGCTAAAGGTAAGTAACGCTTCCAACTTGATTCAAAATCAATAACATAAGTGCGAAGCATATCTTCCAAAATCTGAATAACACTCTCAGATTGCCTGTCTGTCTGCGGGTGAAAACCTGTGCTAAAATTAAGTCGCGTACCAAGAGATTCGTGTAACTGTTTCCAAAATCTTGAAGTGAACCACGGATCTCGATCAAAGATTATCGACATAGGAACACCATGTAATCTCACAAGTTCTTGAATATAAACTTCAGCAAGATTTTAGAGTGACCAATTAGTCGTGACCGTAATGAAATAAGCCGATTTCATGAGTTGGTCAAAAATCACCCACACAACATTTTTCTTACTTGACGATAAAGGTAACCCCGTTACAAAATCTATCGTGATACGATCCCATTTCCACCCAGGAATATAAATAGGCCGAAGTAATCTTGTGAGAACCTAATGTTCTGCTATAACTCGTTGGTAAGTTAATCATTTAGCCACATACTTGACCACGTCTCTTTTCATTCCTAGGCACCAATAGGATTCTCGTAGATCATGATACATTTTCGTCCCTCCAGGATGCAAAGCAAAAAGACTATCATGAGCTTTGCGAAGTATCAACTCTTTTAATTCTGAAACATTTGGAACACAGATTCGGTCGTGAAACCTCAAGCAATCACAATCATCAATGATGGAATTTTCTAATATGCCATTCTGTACCATTTCTCTTTTCTTCTCCAACTTGACATCATCTAACTGTGTTGCCTTGATTCGATCAAATATCACCAATTTTATCTTTAATTTAGCCAACAAGCTTCTATCGTCATCGATAACGAGTTGAGCAAACATTGCTCGCAATTCAGCTATTGTTTTCCTACTCAACGCTTCAAGTACAACGTTATCTTTACCAGGATGGTAATCAATAACGCAATCAAATTCTTTCAGAAGCTCAACCCAATGACGTTGTCTCAAATTCAACTCCTTTTGAGATAAGAGGTATTTGAGACTCTTATGATCAGTATAGATGTGACACTTTTCACCGTACAGGTAGTGTATCCTGATCTTTAAAGTAAAAACCACAGCAGCTAACTCTAAATCGTGCGTCGGATAATTGTATTCATACGTTTTTAACTAACGATCGAAATCATACCTGTGTTTTTGGATAGATGGATCTTACCATTCCCAACTTTTAACCAAGCGATCTTCTCCGTTATCCTCATTCCACAAATTACTTCGAGTGTTAGCTCAAACCAATTGAATTAAAACATAGAAATAGAACTAGGTTTCTTTACTTTTAGGGTGAAAACAAAAATTCTCTTCTCAAATAGAAACTAACAGAATTATTACTCTGAAAATATATATTTAATAGTTGAGAATAAATTCTCTCTATTTTTCCCTAGAGTAACAATATCTTACAGTTGTGTATATAGCTTTATCGGTGCCATCTATTTATAAGAATAGAAAGTAGAACCCTTATTAAATTGTAAAAGTTTATTTCAACTAGAAAAATAACTTCCTACTTAGAGTGAGAGTAAGGTAGATGTCATTCCCTAGTATTCCTACTAAGGTTATCTCCCCTTTATATTTAATGAGGGGATTTTTGACCTCTCTAACATCGTGTACAATTATGAGTACTTCCTAGACTTTTTGACCTAGTATTTTGTAATCTGATCCAACTCAATTTTATTTTTCTATTTCCTAAAATAAAATTCAATATTAATATTTAATTAAATGATTTTCTCATCCCTATTTTACCCTCGATAAAATTATGACAATTTTACCCCTGGTAAAATTTTTGAAAAAATATATTTAATATCTCACCATTTAAATTGTTCACTCTGATCGAATGGTTTATTTTTATTTATTGGCTTTAAAATAGCTCAAAAACATAAACTCATTCTTTAGATCATTTTTGATTAATCCTTTTTCATTTCCAAATGAATCATTTCTCATTTTTATTTTCATTTTGAGAAAACCACATTCATTTCCAAATGATTCCATTTTCTCCATCTTCATTTTCATTTTGGAGAAAACCATAATAATTTCCTGCTCGTTTTCCATTTATCCATTTCTATTCATTATGTTCATTTTGATTTAACACGCAATTCATTTCTGGTTTCAATGAGCTAACGAAGCGACTGATTGGACATATGAAATTGAGGCTCAAATTATTTATAATCAAGTTCTAGCTTTTCGCCTATTAATTATAAAATTATTTAGTCACGAAGTCATTCCACTATAGTATAGTGACTGAGCTCTCCCCAATGACATAACATTATGAAAGTAACTCGATTGGTGCTCCTTCAATGACCTTGCATAAGTGTGTTACCCTTCTAGGATATTCTTAATCTTTTTAGGATAATATTCGTTCTCCTAATTTGATCCTATTTTTATCATAGTAACCATTACATCTTTCTTCAAAAAAAGTCAATCACTATCAAATAGTGATCAAGTCATCCATCACAAAGACTAATGACCCGTGGCCACATTTACTTTCATCAACCATGTAATGCTAATAAGATGATATCATTTACCCATGTCTCGGGCTATGAATTCCACTATTGTGCATGATGCTACATACTGTAGAAGTCGTACACCCAACGCATTAGATTTTGGTTCCTTATTTATTTGTACTCAAGATTTTACTTACATCAAAGTGTAGGAGTCACACACACATACATAGTCAGTCATCCACTTAGGATTTAGTTATGCCACACTATGAAGGTCATAAATTAATAAACCCATAAACAGATTTAGGATTTATTCTTCTTGGGTCCAATTTGATGCACTATTAGCCCCGTTAGTCACATTTATGTACCTATCTTCTAGGAGTCATCCGCTCCGATGCCCAAGACAAAGCATCTCCCTAATTGGACTTGATAGACTACATATTAGTCTTTCAATCTGTTTGCTCATTTTCGATTAGACTAAGGACATGTTTAGGTTTGTCTACTAATATAAGTTATCTTTCTATATTACAATTCAACCACGTAATACTGCTTAGCATTAGTTAAACATTAGACAACCAATGAGAAAAATCTGTTTTCATTTTCCTTTGTGTGCAAAAACTATATAAGGAAAATATACAAAGTATTAATATAATTTATGAATAATTTTATTAACTAATCTGTTCGAAAAATTACAAGTGTACTTAGACGAAAATACTACACTTAAAGTGCTAGATCCAACAAATCATTGGGTTAACTATATTTTATCGATGTCAATGTCCCTACATTATTCCCAATAAGTAGAATGTCCTCAACATATAGAACAAGAAATATCAACTTTCCATCCCCAATACGTTTATAAACACAAGGTTCATTAACATTTTACTCAAATTCAAAAGTCTTGATTGCTTGACCAAATATTTGATTCCATGACCAAGATGTTTGCTTAAGTCCATATATGGATATAAGAAGTTGGCAAACTTTATACCCATTTCCTTTAGCTATATATCCAGTGGTTTGCATCATATAGATGCTCTCTTCAAAATAGTCATTCAAGAACACTATCTTAACATCTATTTTCCATATCTCATTATCGAGAGTCATGCAATGGTTAACAATATACGGATTGACTTGAGCATGAAAATCAGAGAGAAGATTTCTTCATAATCAATACATTGTTTCTTAGCCTAACATTTTGCTACAATTCTAGCCTTATAAGTTTTCACTTTTCCATCTGCATTTCTTTTCCTCTTGTAGATCAACTTACACTCTATGGGTTTTATCCCTTTTGATAAGTCTACAAGTTCCTGCAATGAGTTGGAATCCATAGAATCTATCTCAACTTTCATAGATATTTCCTAGAGCTTGGAATAAGCACTCTGCACCTCTTTGTCATATGTAAGTCGATCATCATCTTATTGTTCAACAGACTCAATGTTTAAAACACTCCCACCAGATTGGAAGAACTCAGACTTATAAGAGACCTTCCCACTGAGACGAAGCACCCTAATTTGCTGATCATTTGTAGGTTTACTATTAGGAGTTAGTTCTAGAACCATTTTTGTAGGGCTTAGTATATTTCCCAAAAGTTCCTCAAGTATTTCTTTACTCCAAGGTTTGAAGTCATTCATGTAACTTTTTTCAAGGAAGTAGCATGACTTGACACTATCACAATTTGCTTTTTCGAGTTAAAAAACAAACCAACCTTTGTTCCCTTTAGATATCTTACAAACATGCACAATTTTGTCTGTGATTCAACCTTCCTCAAATCTTTATCCAAGCATCCCTAAGTCCTTAAATGGTTTAGGTTCGGCTTCCTACCATGCCACAATTCGTATGGAGTTTTCAATGTTACATTTGGTTGCACATCATTCAAAATATAGAAAGCCATTTGTACTGCATATCCCCAAAAAGAGATTGGCAGTTTTGAATAATTTAAAATCGAAATAACCATGTCTAACAACGTTCAATTCCTTCTCTTTGCCACATCATTCTATTTTGGAGTGCCCAGTGCAATTAACAAAATAATTCTATTCTCTATAAGGTACCCTAAGAACTCATCTGATAATATTCTCCACCTCAACCAGATCAAAGTGCCTTTATGTTTTTATATTCTACTCCATGAAACCTTTACAATAGTATATCATATGCTTAAAATGGTTGAGTGATGAATGAGAAATTGATGTTCAAAGTAAGCTACTTGTGAATATTTGTTAAGGAAAAGAGCTTGGATCCCACATTGGTTAAATACCAAGTGTAAGATGTGTATATATATGAGAACCCACTTAAAAATGATTAAATGACTAAACTTGAAATCTTATCTAGTGCACAGAGGGGTGCAGGTCCAAACTGGTAAAGGTTAGAGGTGCACTTGCATGACCTGGGCGATGCGAAATGTTTGGATCTATCAGGTTCAAAATAGGCTTGTGAGTATTTTAGCCCAACATGAAATTTATTTTTTCTCAATTCAGCAAATATACAAAATCTGATTTAAAAAGGACACATATCTTGATTTGATTTGATTCCAAATCAATTTGATTTGATTTTAATCAAATGGATTTAATTGCTCCTTTAATGCAGATTTTGTATCCTTATTCATAGATATTTCCAAAATTCCTCCATATTGAACGCGTATAAAAGGCTAAAATTTCTTCAGAATTTTTTACAAAATCACACTCTCCCACATCGAGTTTATTTTTCTCTCTAAAAATTCTTCTCTTTTCCTCTCCATATTTTCCAGTGTTTCGGTGATAGAAAAAGGAAAGGTTTGTTCGTTAATCACTGCAGAGGTGCTACTGCTTCAATGATCGTGTTGTTATATCCTAGGAGACAATCGACCAACATTTCTCCAAGCGTAGGAGCGGCTGAATCTGTCTTAAGGGAACTGTGTTAAACAGGCCTCAACATCTAGTAAAACTCGATTCTTCTTTTTGATTTATGCTTTTCATTATGTTATTTATTGGTTTTTCGTATCTGATACTTTAAATATAAATTATTCAATTTATATTTTATTTTATATATAAATATTTGTTTGTTTATATTTATATTTATATATTTATTCGATAACGTGTTTTGTCCAACAATTAGAAGACACCTAAAATTGTTAAAGATTGACTAGCGGCATAGCGGAACGATAACGGATGGAGCGAAGAAGGTAATAAGCCGGCTGTTGTAACAGCCCGATTTTGGGCCTAGTCGAAACAGTAGTTTAGGGATCACAAATCCGATAAGAAAAAATTTATTTTTCTTATATTTTTATGGTCTACGATTTCACAGAATGATTTTGTGAAAATTTAATTCGAAAATTTCGACGTTTGGGCACTCAATTTAGTCAAAAAGACTAAATTGTAAAAAGTGCAAAAGTTGAGTTCTACATGTTAGAGGTGTTCAATTCTTATGAAACTTTAAATTAGGGGTCCTTATATGGTAATTAGACCATTGGTTAAGTTGGTAGACAAAAATGGGCATGAGATAAGTGAAATAGGAAATTTTTAAGTTAGGAGCAATTTGGTAATCTAGTGATTAAAATGAATTAAAAGGGAAAAAGATGGCAAATTGTGCTCATCTTCTTCATTTTGGACGAAATCAGCAAGGGGTGAAGCCATTGTTAGGGTTTTCAAGCTTCCAAGCTCCATAGTAAGTGATTCTAAGCCTCGTTTTTAATGTTCTTTACGTTTTTGGAGTCCCGGTAACTTGATTTTGCTTATTCTAGCAATAATTTAATCTAGGGTTTATATTTGGAAAAATAACCATATGTGAAATGTGTTTATTTTGATGTTTTATGGTAGAATATGAAGCTAGAAATTATGTTAAGCAACTTTTGCTAAGCGATTTTGAGTAAAAACGAGTAAAACGACATAATCGATAAAAATACTAAATGTTCATAAGTGTTAGAGTGGGAATTTGATGTTGCCATAGAAGGGAAAAATGTTCAGCATGTCATAATACATAAGAATAAGAGATGAAGTTTAATTTACGAGCTTTGGGACAAAAGTGTAAATATGCAAAAGTTTAGGGGCAAAATTGTAATTTTTCCAAAGTTTGAGTCAAGGACTATTTTGATAAATGTGAGTACTAAATAATTCAAATGTGTTATTATAGATCAAGAAAGAAGTGGAATCGACATTGACCGGAGAAAAGAAAAGATTAAAGACTAAATTGCTAAATTTTTATATTGTTGCATCAAAGTAAGTTACGTGTAAATAATAGTTATATTTTTATAAATTGTGAATTATATTTGATATGTGAATTAATATTGAATGTGGAAGGAAAATTGTTCATGAATTATTCAAGTGATAAAATGTTGAAAATAAAGTGTTAAGTGTAAATTCCCGGTTGAACTTAGGAATAGAAGTGGATACAAGTGACATGTCACTAGAGATCAGTGTTACAGTGCTACAGTGAGTCCCGAGTGCTGGGTGATCTAGCATGTGTTGCAGACACCTGACAGCTTGTGTGAGCAGGCCCGTGGACATTTCCAGTGTTATTGATCAGTGGTAGCTTCGGCTACATATCAGTGGTAGCTTCGGCTACATATCAGTCGTAGCTTCGGCTACATTTCAGTGGTAGCTTCAGCTACATATCAGTGGTAGCTTCGGCTACATTTTAGTGGTAGCTTCGGCTACATATCAGTGTGGCACTTATGTGCTAATTCTCTACGTATCCGTGTATATTCCGAGTGTTCAACGGGAAATTGACTAAGTGAAAATACATGAGATCATGTAACGATTAAGTGTAATTGAATAATGAATATATGTGTGGAATTGAATTGAATATTGACTTGAAAATGGAAAAGTGAATTTTGAATTGAATAGTGATTAAAAGTCAAAAAGTGAAATTATGAAAAAGTAGAATTAGCAACAAAACAGTTTTGGACAGTAACAATAGTGTGAATTTGAAAAATCACCACAAATGTTGGAAATTTAATTAGAGAGTGAATAAGATATGAAATGAAATATTAAGGAGTCTATTTTTACATAAAAGAAACAGAGAAAGCAAACGAGTTATAAATTTTGAGATATTTGAATTTTAGTGAGGCAACATCGGATTGACTTCGGAATCCCCTATTCTGACTTTGGAAAATAATTAAAAATTGTAAAAATATTATTATGAGTTATAATTTATATGCTTAGAATCCTTAATGAGTCTATTTTCAAAGGGAACAAACATAAATATCATCCAAGTTCTGTACAATGAGATAATTCATTTTTAGTGAAGAGAGGTCAGAGATGTTGAGAAGTGAAATAGGGGTGACTTTAAAGAATAAACTGTACTAATTGGCCAAGTCAAAAATTCTGAAAATTTTATGGTAAGAAGACATGTGAGTATAGTTTCAAGGGAAATTAACAGATCTTAATTTGGAGCTGTGTAGCTTTGGATAAAAATTATTTAGGGACTCTGACTCAAATAGGCAACTTTGAATTTAAATACAAGTGAATAGTGAAATTATGTATAATGCTATTTAAGCATGTTTTATACATAAAGGATGTGGAATGGAGAGGAGGAGGAGGACAATAAAATGTATGAAAGAATTGTGTATAATGGTCATATGCTCGATTATAATCGGTAAATGTTAAATTGAATGGTAAATACGTATTGGTATTGAAGGAACTATTGCGGTATTGAAAAGCAATTGATCAAATGTTTAAGAAATTTAGTCATGACATATATATGTGATAATAATGATATATGGATGATTATATCATTGAGTTGCATTGATTAATTCGGTCTATGTGATGGAAATGTCAAGAACATTTGTCTTTGATATGTGATGATCATGGTTTAAGCTCATATGGGAAAATAAAGTTTCATAGTATGAGAGTGTGGTATTGAAATATATATATTGGATTGAGAAATTGATTTGAATTGTGAACATGAAAGATTGTGAATTGAATAAAATGGAAATGGAGCTTTGAATTACATAAGTATCGGGTCTCGTAGGCCCTATTTGTTATGAATATAATATTTTGAGGATATGTTGTAAAGAATTATAAAAGCATGTTAAAAATTTGAAGAGTTTGAATGAAATTTTGTAACTCGGTTTAATACGTTTACATGTGTAAGTGTTCTAGTAATGCCTCATATCCTATTCTGGAGTTGAATACGGGTAAGGGGTGTTACAGCGGTAGTGGTGAATGCGATGATAGAGGAAGCAGTAGCAGTACAAAGATTAGCCCTAACTGCTGAATGATGATGGTGGACAGTGGTGACTACTTGACTGATGAACAATGATGGTGGATAAGTGGTGACTACCTAACTAGTGAACGACGATGGTGGTGGCTGGTGGGTGTTGGAGTGGAGAAGCCAAAGGTATATTGTTAGGGATTTAGAAATTAGTTGTTACTTTAGGGATTAGAAATTGGGGGCAGTCAGTTGAAGAGGAAATGAAAACTAAGGGTAGGGAAATAGGCAATTAGGCATTTGATTCAGGCCGGGCTTGGGACAAAAATTTATTACCCGAGGCCCAGCCCATTTAGAAAACGAGCCTCATTTTTTGCCCAAGCCCATTTTTCGTCCCTATATTTTTATCTAAAGCCTCCCACTTTTCGAGTGAGCTTTCGGGCTGGGCTGGATGGCCCAACCTATGATCAGGTCTAATCTCCATCATAATACATTTGAGGGGAAGCAAACCTTATTAGCCCCTCTCTCTCCTAGTTCAACTAGGAGATTGTTTTTCTATTAAATAGACATTAAATGCATTCTACTTAATCAACTACGGTTTTACTTCCTCTCACTGTAAATAGATGGAACCGGTAGGGCTAAAGATATAGCAAGTTATATACAACTTTGAGATATTGTTGTTTTGCCCGAAAATAGTAAGAATTTATTTTTAAGTATAAATTCTATTTTTCGAGAATAATAATTCTATAAGAGAGAGTTTTTACTTTCCCACTGAAAGTAAAGAAAATATTTTTTGCTTTTGTGTTTGATTCGAAAGTGTTCAAGTCCACACTCGAAGTAGTTCGTGATATGAGAATAGCGAAGAAAGCCGGTTGGTTGAAACCCGAGAACAATAAGGATCCGTCTAGCCTAAAACATCAATTTTAGAAAAAAAATTTATTACTATAAATATCACAAACCGACTCGACTTTCAAAATTTTGTTTTTTCACTGTGTAAGAAACTGATTTTTAAATCAGATTTTTTTCTAATAGGTTGTTAAAAGTCAATGGAGATCCATATAAGACTTTCTCCATATCTATCTCATAGTAAAATTGAAATAGAAATCGCTTCTCCCAAAGATATGTATTGTATCACCTCTTAACAAATGCTAAAAATTTGCCATAGTGTTCCACATCGCCTGGAAATGTACCACTCTTGTCGTTAAAAGACATCCAACCAGATCAAACACTTTAGGCGCTGACTCTTGCTCTCCATTTGTCGAAATCTGCGAAACATATTCCTCGCCAATTGATATACTAGGATCTACAATCCCATTATCCATTGAAACACAGTGGAAAAATAAACCAACATTGGCCACCGCACAACAAATTAGAAAGCCCTAAAAAAGTGCCACATAGAAGAAAACTAATGGTATGACTTGTAATAATTGAAAGTTAAATTTTTAAAAAATTAAATTTTTTTAACATACTAAAAATTAAAATCACATTTCTATTAATTAAATTCCTAAAAAAATTATTAATTTTCATCATATCAAAATTTACCTAAATATTAATTTTATCTTTTTTATATAAATTTTTATAAATATAACATTTACATATTTTATTTTCATGGGTAAATTACACTAAAAATCACTCAACTTTGGGGTAGCTAACAAAACAGTTGCTCAAGTTTCAATTCAGTCACTCAAATTTCAAAAAAATAACAAAATAGTCACCACTAACCATTTTTCGTTACAGACGTAACAAAGCTACCATTTTCCGTTACAAACTTAATGGAGCTGCCATTTTTCATCCCCCTATCACTGCTCTCCCATCCCTCTTCGTCTTCCCTACCATCCCTCCCCTACTCTAATTCTCTCTCCCTCTTCCCATTTTCCCTACCATCCCTCCTCCTACTCTGATTTTTTCCCTATTCCCCATTATCCCTTTGCTAACCCTCTTCTGTATGTTTGAAAAGTAAATCCAAATTCAGCGCAATTTTACCTATTTGCCAAATTCTATTCCTCTTTTACTCTTCCCAACTTCAGCGCAAAATTTAGCTTTCAATCTCTTTTAGACCACCCCCCCAAAAATCTCTTTGCCTTTTTTGATGAATTTCTCGATTAATGATCATCAGTAGAAGGTAATCCTTTCATGAACTTTTCTTCTTTTTCTTCAATACGATGATCAAAATAATTTGTTCAAGTTTTTGTAGCTTTACCATTATTCTTCCTTAGATTGTCAAACAATACAATAAAAGTTGAAAAATTCCCTTTTTAGATCTTGTTGAGGATTTTAATTGATTTTATAAGCCTTCACTGAATCTCGGTCGTGATTAGATATGAGATTCTAGAGCTTTGGAGGATTCTTAGGATATTTATATGATAATAGGTCATAAATTTTTAGTCCATCCCAATTTCTCAGTACTTCTTTGTTTGGTTAGTAAGAAGAAGGTAGGTGTTAAAACTTATAGCTTTTTAGGGTTATTTTTCCTAGTTGATCTGTGAGAGAAACTTGGTTTGATTGACCGCAACTAATTGAATCGGGTATATGAGGTTGGGTTTCTCTTTTATAGAATATTCCAACAATAGATAAATAATGGAACTTTAAGTTTGTTTTTCCTGCAAGAAAATGATAAATTGTAGGGTTTGGATTTCAGCTTAGATGGATGGTTTGAGTTTGGGATGCGGGTTTTTATCAAGTCTGAATGGAGGGTTGTTTGATCTTGAGCTATCCATTCAGAGAAAGCAGCATCCATAGAATCATATGGTCATGATGATTGGCCTTGAAAATGAGCATCGTTCCACTGGATTAACGGAAGTAAAAAGCTCAAGCTAGAAAGGTTTTTCGATGAATTTTAGTAAAGAGAAGGGAGTTAGTCCGGTGATTGATATAACTGATAGAAGCGTGAGTGTAGAAGATGAACCAAGTTGTAGCAAAATTGGAAATGGTGAGAAGTGCAACGGCAAGAATGGATGGCCCTGGAAGAGAATGAAATGGAAGGACAATGTGGTTAGGCTTCTAATAACAGTGGTAGTGGGGAAGAGGGGGAGAGGGAGAGAGAATCATAGTAGGGGAAGGATGGTGGGAAAGAGGGAGAGGGATGGGAGAGCAGTGATACAGGGTGGAAAATGGCATCTTCGTTTAATAGAAAATGGTTCGTGGTGACTGTTTTGTTAACTAACCTAAAATTGAGTGACTGTTGGTGCAATTTACGCTATTTTCATTTATGGAGTAGTGATTTTATTTAACTTGACATCATCTTTAGTCACTCATGAGTGACATATATATTTGAGAGTTTATAACCTATTCATTAAAAAATTAAAAATAGATATATTTATTAAAAATTGATATAATATTTTATAATATTTTTTTGGAAATTATCAGACGGGTAATTAGTTGATAAAAAAGAAACACAAAAGAAACTTACCAGGTAGGTCCACAAAACAATGAAGCCCATAGAACAAGTCTAAACATTCGGGCTTGAACAAGGCCTACCGAAAAAAGCAAAAACAGAAAAACAAAATAAAAATACAGAGAACACCCTCGTCTGATTCATAGCTGGCACCCACTAGATGTCATCATTTTTAATACCAAAGGTTCCAGTCCCCAGGAAGTAGTTTCCAAAAACCAACAGACCATAATTTACTTCCTTAATCTCATCCCAAAACCGAAATGCCTTCATTAGCCAATCTTCAATCTGGTTCTCTCCTTCTACACGAACCAACTTTCGTTGCGTCTTGCTCAGGCAGTTCGTCCAGAAGTTAAGTTCGTGACCCATTTCTCATCGCTTCCCTATCTAGTTCGTGAGCCATTATGTTCGCTGATCTTGGAATGTGTTTAAATAATAGCTGATGAAAGAATCATTTTTGACATTGTATGTTCCTTATCAAAGCCCCTATCAATGATCTATCCACCAGATCTGACTTACTTTTCTTTATAACTGATGTTGAATCCCCTTCAATTATTACTGATGTAAATCCCTTTTGTTTCCCCAGTAAACTGCTTGGGGACACACATGTGCCTCTACTACAAACAAAGAAGCAACTGCCCTATGTACCACTGCTTTAGAGGCAAGAATCTCTCCAGATGCATTTCTCGCAACCACCCCTGAAGCCGATTTAGCCTGTGCCTCATCAAAGTCCGCGTCAAAATTCAATTTAATATTAGACCCATTCGGGGGGGCACCATTCCACATTTACGTTTTCCTTGGTCAATTTACTAGTCTCGCACTCGTCTATTTCCTTAACATACCTTATGACCCATGCAGCAATATCACAACCCCTACTTCTCTTCCCCTCATATAACCCCTTATTTCTGTCAGTTTAGATCACCTACAAGGAACAGCAGAATAAACAATATTGCAACCCAATACTGCTTTTAAATACCCAAGTAAGCCATTCCCAGCAATCCATATTTATTCCTGCCAATACGCAATCAAGATTTAAGCTTACCCAGACTTCTCGTGTAACAGGACAGTATCGTAAAAGGTGATCAACATTCTTAATAGCCCCTCCACATCTTGGGCGCGCTATCTCCGTCACCATTCTTTTTGTGAACAAATTAGCTAGAGTAGGAATAAAATTCCAGGAAATTTTCCAAATGTAAATCTTAAATTTGGCTGAAATATGAATGTTCCAAAGTTTTTTGTAAAAATATTCCATCTCAGTCTGTAAATAATTAAGATTAGTATTATCCTCATGTAATAGCTTGTAGGCACTTCACACAGAAAACTCCTCAAAAGGTTCCCCTCGCCAAACCATCATATCATCACGAGCTTCCACAACCAAAGGGACTTTCAAAATTCTATCAGCATTGTCCCTTGATAAGGTAGAATTGATAAGCTCAATTTTCCATTCTCTTAACTGTGCATCAATTAAGTCCGAAACCATATTGACCTCACCATTACAAATGTTTGTTGATACTTCATTGCTTTCAGTCCCCGAAAGCCACGCATTAGCCATAATTGAAATTTTCTCCTCAGTTTCTACCCTCCAACACAAACCGCTCTTCAGCAAGCCCTTAGCAACCCACACACTCTTCTAGGTATATGAAGGTAGATTCCCTAACTCAGCATTTAAAAAGTTAGTATTCGAAAAAATACTTAGCTTTCAAGACTCACGATAATAATGAAGTTGGATGATTAATAATACGCCACCCCTGTTTTACTAATAAGGCAACATTAAACTTGGTCAAACTACGAAATTCCAATCCCCCATTCTCCTTTAATCCACATGGTCGATCCCAACCGCACTAATGAATCCCTCTTCTTCCATGACCTTTTTGCCACCAAAATCGAGCCATTATACTTTCCAAATCACCACAAAAAGATTCTGGAAGCAAGAAACATACCATAGACTAAGTCGAAATGGCTTGCAAAACTGCCTTTATAAAGACCTTCCCCCTTGTAAAAGAAATCTCACACTCCAATTCTCAATTATTTGCCTCATGCGATCTTTTAAAATCTGAAAAGAAGCTTTCTTATTTTTCCCTACCATGTTTGACAAGCCAAGATATCGCTCCATATTATTCGAATGCCTAACCCCAAGAATATTAGAAACAACACTTCAAGTCCTTTTAGGAGTATTTGTACTATAAAAGACGGCGGTTTTTCATAATTCACACATTGCCCAGAACAACTCTTGTATTCACTCAATATTGACTTCAAAATTTCTGCTCCCCCCTCACTTGCTTCACCAAACAAGATACAATCATCAACAAATGATAAATGTGAAATCAGAGGACCACTTCTACTTGCTTTTACACTTTTTATCAAACCATCCCTCGAAGCTAGTCTCATAAGCGATGAGAGACCCCCACTACAAATCAAAAATAGAAAATGACTAAGAGGATCTTCTTATCGAAGACCCCTCATCGGTTTAAATATTGTCCCTGCTTTTTTGTTCACAATTGTAAAATAAGAGACAATTGAGATGCATTTCATTATAATCTCTACCCACAAAATATAGAACCCCATTCGTAGCATCATTGCCTTTAGAAAAGACTATTCAACTCTATCATAAGCCTTACTCATGTCCAGCTTTAGTGCCATAAACCCTTTCTTCCCTATTCTCTTTTGTCGAAATGTATGCAAGATCTCATAAGTAAGAAAAACATTATCCAAAACAAGCCTTCCCAGTACAAAGGCACTTTGAGCGCTATCAATGCAATCCTCCAATACGTGTTTAAATCGGTTAACAATCATCTTCGCTATCACTTTATACAAAACATTGCATAGACTAATTGGTCTAAAATTACAAGGTTTTCCAGTTGGGAAACTTTAGGAATTAACACAATATTTGTAACATTAACAGAATCCACATACATACTTTCTTTCAATATGCCTAAATAGAAGTCAACTACATCCGTTCCAACAATATGCTAGAATTATTTGAAAAACAAAGTCGAAAATCCATCGCCCCCAGATGCCTTTTAGGACCCATTTCCTTCATTGCCAACACAACTTCCTCCTTCATGAATTTAGCAATTAGCTTCAAGTAAGACGCATCTCTCAATTCCTGAAAGGATATGATCAAATTTTCAGCACCCCTTTGATGAGAAAAGGTTTTGAAAATAGTTTCGGGCAATATTCTCTATATACCTCACATCTCGTCTCTCTCCCATCTTCATTCTTTAAACTCCGAATGGTATTCCTTCTTTTCCTTTGCGAGGCGTAACTATGGAAGAAAGCTGTATTTTTGTCTCGCAACTTTAGCCAATTTACTCGAGCCCTTTGCTCTCAATACATCTCATCTTTATCAATCTCGAGATTTAGATGGAATTTTGCATCAATTAATTATGCTAAATTCTCATCAGTTCTTTCTCTACCCATCAAAATCTCCAAATTTGCTATCAACTCATTCTTACGACCCGCCCTTTTGTGTTTAACCGAGGTCGCCCATCGTACCAAACGCTGTTGTAACTTGTTCAATTTTTGCAAAATGTCGCCTTTGGTGGACCTCCATAAGCTTCTTACTTATTCCTCGAAAGAATCCTCCTTTACCTACCATGACTCAAAACAGGCTTTCCTTTAGACAAGTTGTTCAATCTTGTGTTTGTTTGAATAAGAAGAGGACAATGATCTGAAAAAGAATGTGGCAAATGTTGAATCTCTACAAACGAAAACAAATTAAGCCACTCCATATTCGCTACTCCTCTATCCAACCTTTCACGAATGTTAGTCTCTTGCAGATTTCCTCTTTCCCAAGTAAACCAAGTTCCCATATACCCTACATCCAATAACTTGCAATCCATTAAAGCGTCCCTAAAAGCTGCCATTCTCCTCTCATCCCTTGGTACCCCTTCCACCTTCTTAAAAGAGTACAAAATTTCATTAAAATTGCCACAAACCATCCATGGTAAACCCTGCAAGTGACTTAAATTTCTCAGCAAATTCTAAGAAACCTCTCTATTATGCGCATATGGTGAACCATAAAATCCAATGAACCTCCAAAACTTTTCGCTATCACTCTCTTGAAGTTCAACATCAATATGAGAGTCAAAATAATATTTTAGACTGACTGTAATATTTTCCTTCCATGCCAGACACAATCCACATTTTGAACTAACCAATGCAACATCAATCCCATTCAAAAATCTGCATCTCCTTCTTACACCCTCCATTTGCATCCTATCGATCTTAGTCTCCATAAAGAAGACCATTTGGGGATTATACATCTTCAGCAAATGCCGAAGTCTACTAAAAGCCCCTAAACTCCCCAATCCACGGACATTCTAGCTTATTATTTTCATTGTGACCGCTCGGCTTGTCCTTTGGCAGCCGCCGATAACAAAAGGCTTTTTTCCAACACTCTCTTATTTCTAAGAACTAGGGAACCTATCTCCTCCTCCTCTAGAAATTTATCACTCTCCTTTCTAGGCCTTTTTTTCCCATCTCCCTCTTCAATCGCACAATCCTCGCCATCATGTTCCATATTTGCTTGTTCTTGCGTTTTTAAAGACCCTACCGCCAAATCAGAAACCCAATTCAAATTCCCTTCCAAATTAACCCCTAGAATGGGGTCAACAAAATTCCTAAACAACCTCTATTCGTAGCCTCCCAGTTGTATCTACCCAAGTCATGCCTTTCGATAGAACTCCCTCTTTGAATTCCTCCCCCATCATCACGTAGCCAGACACTATTCATTGCGAGAGCTCTTCTAGATTTAGCTCGTAGTGACAAATCCTAGCCCATCTCAGCAACTTCAACTCCTAACTCCATCTTAGAATGACAAAAAGAATCACTATGTCCTAACCGTCCACAAAAGAAACAAAATAGAGTTAATCGTTCATATTTAAACTGACATAAGAGCAAATTCCGAACGAAAATAGAACCTTTTTTCTTTCTCCTCAGAGGTCGTCTCATATCCAACTGAACCCTTATTCACAAATAATTTCATACTCCCTTCCCCATATTTGAACCATTGCATTGTAAAAATTTTCTAAGAAAATCCCTAATTTGCCTTGCCAACACTTCAAAGAAAAACCCTTGGGCACTTCATAAATTTGTACCCAAAAATCCGCAAAGATTAGGGGCACCTTGAACGAATCTTCTCCTTTCCTCAAATGATGCAACATCAACAAATGATTATTAAAAGTCCACCTGGACTCTTTTAGTACCCTCTATCCATTTGTGGTAAAATCTAAAGGAAAATCTTTTTCCCCTTATATCCAAGATCTGATTGCGGGGGATTTGCCATTATACTTGTCATAGTTGAAAAGTGTATAATGCTTGCTTTAAAAACACCACACTAAACAAAATCCGACTTCCTCCATTCCCGAATCAGGTTCCAAAGATAACACAGCCAAATCTCTTTCTATTGAAATAGATCTACCGATAAACAAACCAATCGGTGAAGATAATAAAAACAAAACCCCTAATACAAAACAACGCCGTCAAAGATCCTTCAAGAAAACTATAAAACTAACATAAACCTAAAAACAAGAAGCTGCTAGGGGCAGCAGACAGAAACATGCTAAAAAAGCATACTCGTGTGATAATCTTTTTAAAATTTTATAATATTTAGTAATATGTTTAAGTTAGAACTGATTTATAAAAAAATAAGAAGTGTAGGCGAAGATGGTTAATTTATATTTATATGTATAGTTTTTGGGTGAAGGGTTTTGGAAATTCTTTCAAGCAACAAATTTTGTAATGGCCAATCAGTCCTCCCGTTACCCAATCCTCTGCGCTTCCTTCAATCAAGACAACAGGTAAGTTTTAGCCGAAGTTCCTAATTGTTTTCTCCGTTTAATTATATATCGCTTAATTTACGTGCTTTTGATTGATTATATACTTATATGTTTGGTTACAATTTTGCAGTGGTTTTGCAATAAGCACTAAAGATGGCTTCAAAATTATCGATTCAAACACCGGAAGGCTCTGCTACGATCGTGGTGAGTTAATTTCGCAAATATTATTTTATTACTGATTTTGAACTAATTTGTTCGAAGCTTTAAATCAAATAATTGATTGATTTCTTTTTAATTTCTTGTTATTTATACGATAGCTGTTGGAGCTTTTATTATTGTTGAAATGCTGTATAGTTCAAGTCTTCTCGCCATTGTCGGAGCCGGTGAACAGGTGCTTCACAAATTTACTCTTTTTTGTTAATGGTATTTTTGTTCTGATTTTTTATTATAATTTTAGCAATCAAGTTTGTAGATGATAATGAATTACTATTGCTGCAGCCATCTTTATCTCCACGCCGTCTCTGTTTGTTCAATACAACAACCGGTGCTCCTCTCCGAGAAATGACTTTCCTGACTTCAATTCTTGCTGTTCGCTTAAATAGGAAAAGGTAAAAAAGGTGTATTTAGTTTAGAAGATAAAAGGACTTTAAAGCTCCATAGTGCACCCATTTGGGATATTTTAGTGCAGACTCTTCTGTCTATTTATGTATGATTTTGTCTAGATGTAACTCAGGACGGTGCCATCTGCAAACAACTTTTCAATGTTTTGTAACTACCTAATTATGGTCTGCAGAGTTTCCCCTTAGAACTAGCAATATTAGAGATGAAATGATACATCATATTCATACACAGATAAATAACTCAAACATGACAAGAATACACGAATACTTCAAAATCTGTATAATATGAATTATTAATTATTAATGTATAAAAAATTTATATAAATAAATGACCTTAAACACGATGATGACATGACAAAATACATGAACATGGCACAGATACACAAATTACTAGGTAACCTTTTTTCTCTTCTAGGAAATTGACTCTTTATTTGCATGATTTGGGCATTTGAACAAGATGAAATATTTGTTCTAGTGCTGTCCATTTCATAGGTTTTGCCTAGATCAATTGCTTGACATAGAATAGTTAAGAAAGCGATAAGATATATGCTTTAAGGATCTTTTAATCTTGTGTTTCTATGCTATATTTGCTAGGTTAATTGCTTGTGTGATGCTTTCTCCATTTTTGCAAGAGCTGGTGGAAATTGTTGTGATTGGTGTTTGTTCTGTTAACATATTTAAGCAATCTTTAGTGTGTTCAATGTTGTTAAGATGTTAAAAATTGACAAAAAGGGTCTGAAGACTGCTATGTTATGGCTGGTGCGTAAGTGAAATATATTAGAAGAAATTCTAGAAGGTGCACAACTCAATAAGGGCTTGCTTGAGGAGATCTAGAAATAGGTTCTTGTTTTTGTGCCATCGATCTGATTTGAGCTGATTTATGACCATATAAAATTAAATAGTATGTGAATAATAGGATAAGGTTCAGTGATGCTAAGACTTTGTTTTATACTGTTAATGGGTTGACATGATCAGGATGTAAAAGAATAGGTGAAAGGATAAAGTATATCAGATAAAATACAAATATATCTATTACAAGGAACAGAATTAATCTATATCTGATAATCTTTAATTCTTTAACCTATCCTTCTACATCCTCATAATGTAAACCCATTACTAGTATAAATAGAACAGTCTTGTCACATGTTGATATATTATGTCTAGGTAGCTCTAGAGAATCTTTGCTGTGAAATGCTATTCTCTAGTATACTTTAACAATAGTGTGAAAAGAGTGTATTTAAGTTTGCAAATGAAAATGCAAGTTTCTGTAGAAATTGGGTTATACAGATCTCTGAATGGGCAAAAAGTCTCATTTCAAAAAGACTCTTTGATAATTTAATTCCATTTTCATTTGGTTGTTCTCACATGTTTCTGTTTTCTATGTTTCCTAGATTGAGTCAGCCTTTTATGCGTTATGCTATTATTGTGATTTCAATTTTGAGTTTTGACTTATTTTTAGTCATACTTAAATGCACTGAGGTTTGTACATTAGTATCTGGCATCATATTAGATCTACATTAGTCCATTGAATATGATTATCTCCTTTTGTTAATGAATGCTTAATTTGTGTAATTACAGGCTTGTTGTGGTTTTGCAAGAGAAAACATACATATATGATTCAAACAGTCTTTCAATGTTGGATACCATTGATACTGTGCCAAATTTAAAGGGTAAGTAGTATGTGTTTCTTCTGTATATAAGGTGGTTTTTGCTATCTCTCAAGTAGGCCATTATGATGTGAATTGCTTTGTTAAACATGATTGCATGTTGCAATTGTCATGCAGTCGAACCAAGTTATAGTGCCACATTTTGGCAGTTTGTATCTTTGGTGTTTTATCTAAAGACCTTTGAGGGTTGTTAAATGTATCTGATATATTTATGTTTGCTTGGTAGGGAGGATGGAAAATTTTTAAATCCAGTGCTGATGCTATATAAAGTGTGAAGGAGGTTATGAAAGTTGTCATTGGGTTGAAAAGGTTTCCATCCTCCTTACCAATCAAGGCACTGTGCTTGTAGCCGAAGTAATTTCTTTTCTTCTCCTTTTGTGCTGAACTCCTCTGGGTAGAGTTATGTCAGGGTCTGAATTGTTTCTTAATGCAGTAACTTGATGCAAAAGAGCATTACTATAGTTCCACTCTGAGATACGCAAAAGTTGACTTGTATCCAGGTTATTTTCAGTCCTTCAAAATTATTCACTTCTTATTTTTAGATATCCTTTCAGTTAATAAATCAATTTTCTTATGAATACTATGAACTGAGATCGGGATAAGAAATTGGTTATATAATGTTCTCAAACAAAAGAAAGAGAAACACATTACGTGTTAAGAGTATCATATTTTTTATCATCAAGCTCCATGAATCTTTGTGCTTTTGAAGAACAGTGAGAGCAGCTAATCTATGAAAAACTTATCATGAATGGTGATTGTTGATAGTTAATTATGAATTGAAAATGGTCTAGTTATGGGAACTGGAAAGCTTTGTGAGTCATGCAAATACTCCCGAACAAAAAGTATTTTCTTTATTTGGTTCATGAGGGTTTTTTTTTTTTTAATTCTAATTTTTGGTTATTTTCTTTCCTCCAGGACTTTGTGCATTCTCCCCTAGTTTGGAGGGTTGCTTCTTGGCTCTTCCTGCCACCACGGCCAAAGGAGCTGTATTAGTGTACAATGTCATGGAGCTTCAGTTGCATTGTGAGGTTGTGACTGAAAACTGTCATTAGATACCTTAGAAATTGGACAGACAGAGAAAATAGTCAAGCTTTTGAAACTCAAGAGTAATTATCAGATCTGTCTGTCAACATTTGATTAGCCACTTATGTGTTTTGGATTTCTGATAAATATATTTATTCATAAGATAACATTCTGCAGTATTTTCTTAGCCCAAACTGAGTGCATTTAATGTGATGTTATTATCAAATATTTTTATGTAAAAGGAATTAGATGTACTAGCTGTCACGTGCAAGTGTTTAAATTATGAAAAACATTTGTTAAAGAAAAAGTAAAGCAGAAGCAAAGGATGAATAGCTCAAGCACCTTGGCTTCTATTTTGAATAGTTACCCTTCCCTTATCAGAGATTCTTTGTATTTACCTTCCTGTTACTGAGAATCAATAATTTTAGGAACTGCAAGTTTCTAGTTGTGTAATTCTACTGTTAACCTTCTTTTGAGCTGGGAATGACCATTTCTACTCATATCAACTGCTCTGTTTTAATATTGCTATAATTGCCCTTGAATGGAAGAGATTAGTTCTGCTGTTCTTTCTTTGTGCTATTTAATCCTTTAGGTCTGTCACTTTCTAATTTTCATTTTATTGAATCAATTTAGATAGATGCTCACCGGTCTCCTTTGGCTGCAATTGCCTTATCTTCCAATGGGAAATACATTGCAACAGCATCTGAACAGGGAACTATAATCAGAGTTCATTTGGTTTCAGAAGCAACTAAGGTACAGAATTTTACTTCTTGAATTGATGAGACTTATATATGATGTGCGTCTTTTGTACTAGATCATTAGTAAATGGAGGCTGTCAGAGGCACAATTATCCCTTGTTGCTTGAAAATAGGAAGTAATCTTGAGATTGTATGACATCCTCATGCTGCAGAGTTGCAAAGACAAACTTGCTAATGTGACCTTTAAGTGGTTTTCAGTCAAAGGAGAAGGAATGGGAAAGGGCTGGAACAGAAAATTAAGCCAAACCAAAACTTCTTTATATTTGCGCTTCATGCATCTGATAGGACTTGATATCTGAATTGTCTTTGGTACTAGACTTAATAGTAAATACAGCCTGTTACAGCTACAATTATCCATTGTTGGGCAAAGAAAATAGAATGTAAACTTGACTTGCAATAAACTGTATACCTTAAGGAGCATGCCATTAGCCTCTGTCCCCTTAAATTTTAACTTCATATATGGAATCCAACTATCCTTTATTTTCTCAGTCATACAGTTTCCGGAGGGGAACATGCCCGTCAACCATATTTTCATTGTCATTTGCACCATCATTGCAACTTCCAGATATTCTTGTGGCCACAAGCTCTTCAGGTTCTGTTCATATCTTCTCTCTGGGGTTTGAGACAAATCAGAGGTGAGGACTACAAATAAGATCTCCTTCTAGTCTGTACTAGAAAATGTTTCTGACGATCAACATGCATATTGTATAGTGTACCTATGTTATAAAAGAAATTGAAACATGTGGCATTTTTTCACCTTTTATGCAATTTGTTATTCTGTCATATTGTAAATTTTGTTTCCGCAATATACACATGATGTGTATAGGTTTGTATTTGGTATACTGTTTGTGTATAAATCTATACACTGGAAGTGAACCACATCCCCCAATTATATATATGCATGTACTTACCGTGCCCTTTTCTTTATCCCTTTTCTTCAACATGTAACATTCTGCATATGATGGAACTCCGTGGTCCTTAACTTTTTGTGTTCCCTTTATAGGTCCTTGTTGGCAATCCTTTTTGTGTTTTTACTCTTTCTGTATGCATGTTTAACTTTTAGTATAACTAATGTTGACAAACTATAAAGAGACCCTTTGCCCTTTGGAACTTAAATATCACTATCACATACCTTCCATCAGGTACTCTTCTGCATCTCAAAATAGAAACAAATAGGTTTTAAGAATATTTTAACCATGTGTGGCAACTTGAAGATAATTTGGGAACCATAAGAAACATTTTACTTGACATGCTTGAATAATTAATGGGGTTCTATGATTAATTTAAATGAACCTGAGAGACCATTGTAAATTTGCTAACATCCGTGATCATACGGAAGGGTCATAGATATCCTCCTATTTTTTCAAAGCAAATTATATCTTAAACAAGTTTCTTTTTGTCATAGTGTCTGTTTCTGCCCATAAATTTATATGAATGATTTACTGAGTTATGTGACCTTTCTCAAATTTGTTAACTCTAAGCAGGACCAAAATGTCAGGTAGTTTTCTTGGATCAATATTACCTTATTCTGTGAATGATGCACTAGATCCAGCTCACCATCATGTGCTTCACAATGCTGTTTCTGCGGGAGTCAGAAGGTAAATACTGATCAAGTGCATATGTTTAAGCTATAATTTACACTTCCCTTCTTTTTGTTAAGCCATGCTCAAATATGCTTGGTTAATTGCCACTGAAGATGAAATTCATTGAAGTCGCCCTTTTAACTTTTAAATTTAAATGAGTTGACATCTTTTGCTATAAACAATGAACTTAATGTTAGACATGGTTAGATGAAATATGGTTGTTGACTAGATGACCATCCATAACATATGTGCTATAAGATTGCATTGCTAATGCAGCTATGCAGTGGTACGGAAGGTAGACAAAGTTGCTGATTCATCCTCATCTGAGATTGCATCTTGTAGGTCAGTTCTTGGATGCGTCTTAGCTTCAGAATTGTATATCTGTTCATTTACTTTTGTGTTCCCTTCTACTTGCCTTATTTATATGTTCGGTTACCATGCCCCTTCCCCCCGTTCTTTTATTTGCTAACATCAGCATGTTCACAGTGGTATTATCCAAGCAAGAACCTGCCATTCCCAAAGCAAAAATTGAGCAATTGAATACAGTGTTTGAGGCAATGAATCGGCCTAAATTTGAGTTGTTGAAGTTGCATGCATCAATGTACATGGTTTTCAGATTTACTCAAATTTGCATTTCATTTGTAGGGCCATAATATCGTTGATAGCATACAATGGGTACTTTCAGGAATATACCTTCACTCTCAACAGCCAGAACGAGTCTACATGGAGCCTGGAGCGTGAATTCAACCTTGTGGCAGTCATTTCAGGTAATGCGGAAACCTCATGACACCTTTAATGGTCGAACCTCAATCGAAAGGAGTTGTTGTAATACTTAGCTTGATGTGTTAAATTAAATTATTATAGAATAACAGAATTAAAATCTAAGGTTATTATTAGGATCAATGTAATATTATACATGTAAATGTAAATAACTTAATACTGTTTCTCAATATGCATACCTTGTTAACTTAGGTGGCGATTCTTTTGATCAACACAAATTATTTTTATTGAGAAGACGGGGAGATTGGCATTGGAAATGCAAAAGCAAAATTTTCCCTGATCTTCAGAAGAATAAATCAAACATTCCAAATTTTATTTTTGGAAATCTTACCTAAGTTGACCAAAATAATAAAATGCACTTGGGCTGGTTTTTGGATGTTAATGATTATCAAGCATGCAATTTTTTTGAATTGTATAAGGATGCTAAATTTTGATATGTTTCAAATTAAAATTTTTAATTTTAAAAAGGGGACGCAGGTGATAAAGCATTTGATTTTAGTAAATGCTTGTTTTGTTTTGTTCCATCTTGTATTTAAAAAAAAATATAACTTTTTGCCTTTGTAAAAAAATATTATATATATATGAATACTAAATATGGTTTATAAATTAAACTATGTACATTAATAATCAATAATATATATTTTTTACAATATAAAAGTAATAAAGAGTAAGCATTATGGAGTAGTGCAAAATAGTGGAGTATAATAGATTAAACATCTATGAAGGCTCAGTAGCTTGCAAAAGTGGGACAGTCCATTCCTATATGTGACCATAAATTTGTTTAAAAGGAGAAAAGAAATATGTTTAGTAGCTGAGACACTAGTATTGGCACAGGCCCAAGATGGTACAAATTAGGGTCGGGACTTGATGCCAAGTCGTGCTATAATAATAAATTCGGCAAACAATAAAAAGAATTGGTAGCTACTCGTACCGAGTATAGCTTTGGACAGTTGGGTTGCCACCTGTCATCACTGCCCCATCTTTTAACTCTTAGCTTTTGGTATTAGACTTATTTTTTAACTCCTAAGTTTTTTTTGTTTGCTTAGATAACACGTTTCCTTTCGTTTGTTACTGGGGCACACATTTCTTTTTCATTGGGGCTTTAGGGTTTTGCGAAGTTGATTTGGTTGGTTGGGGAGTTCGATATTGATGGAGATAGAGTTAGCAAATTTGAATTTTGCGGATGAAGAGGAGGAATCGATTCCATTTGATAAGGATTCATATGGGGTTGAGGAAGACTATTGATTCTGTTTGGTGGGAAAGCATTAATGGATTGTGTGGTTCATTTTCTTTCGTTAAAAAGAACTTTGGCTGATCTATGGCATTCGTTGGGAGGAGTTTCAATCACAGATATTGGGGAAAAGAGGTATTTATTCTGATTTTTCTATAAAGTAGATATAAATAGGGTAATGGATGGTATGCCTTGGTCATTTAACAACCATCTTATTGTTTTCATCGGCTGAGTAAAGGGGAAGACTCGTTGCAAATTCCTCTGGTTTATACGGATTTTTGGGTCCAAGTTCACAGTTTGCCGGTTGGGGTCGTCTCGGAGGGTTTGGCACAATAGTTTGGAAATTTTATTAGACAGTTTGTTTAGTATGATGATGTTCTGGTGACGAGGGGGATAAGGAGGTATATGCGAATTAGAGTTCAAATTAATGTGAGAATGCCTTTGAAGCGGAAAAAGAAATTAGCCTTGGGACAAAATAGGGAGGGGTATGCTTATTTCCAGTACGAGAGATCACGTTATTTTTTTTTTGTGGAAAGTTAGGCCATGGTGAGAGCTTCTGCCTAGTAAGGATGACAATTGGAGTTTAGGATGTAGAGTTCGGTTGGAATGTTTCATTAAGGACGCAATCAAGAAGGGAAGTCTCGGTGGGTAACAGATGGCTCAGGAAGAATAGCCCGGATAGTTCCCAAGGGGGTGGTAATCCACTTGGCATTGATGTGGATGGGCGTAGTGAAGGAAGGAATTTTGGTGATACCCAAACTGTTAATTCCTATCTGAATAGTTGGGTAGAGATGGAATTGTGACTAAATAAGGAGACTGGAGACAGAGGCAAATGGGATTTAACTCCGAGGATAGCCCAATTGTGTAATGTGATGAGAAGAAAAGGCAATGAACCTAGAGAGAGAAAACTTGTTCTGGTACTACTGTTTCACTGGATGAGACTCATGAAATATCGACAATCGCTAGACAACAGGCTGGCCAGAAGCAATGAAAATATTTAGTTGGAACATTTATGGATTGGGCCATCCAACGGGCGGCTAATTGCTTCAAGAATAAGGTGAGGCATGTTCAGCCCCAAATTTTGTTTCTAATAGAGACAAATTTGAGCGAAAGGAGAATGGAACATGGTCATCTAAAGTGTGGTTTTGTTAACTGAGTAGATGTGGGAGCTTATGGTTCGAAAGAGGGTTTGTTGTTGGGATGAAGGGGTGAGTATATGGTGCAATTAAGTGTGGAAGTTTAGGAAAGAGAGGGTATGTCGACTTAGAGACTTACGGGGTTATTTGGAGCATCGGAAGAATAGAAAAGAGGGGAGTCATGGGATTTGCTAAAGAGGTTGGGGAGCTTTCAAGAGTTACCATGTATGGTAGTGGGGATTTTTAATGAGATTATGTTCTCGTTTGAAAAAAGGGGGCGGTTGCGGAATAAAAGAAATATGGCTCATTTCAAGGAGGTTTTAGAGGAGTGCGATCTCAGTGATTTGGGTTTTTTCATGACGATGATTCACATGGGAAATGGGTCGTTTGTCGAAAAATAATGTTTGAGAAAGAAATGATAGAGGGGTTGCTAATTTGGCCTGGTGGGAGAGTTTTTTGGGATATTCTTTAAAACACTTGCCTCATGTTTTTTCTGATTATTGTACGATTTTGGTTGATTTGGGGGATGTTAGTAGAGGTAGTACGATTTGGGGGAAGAGAGGGTTTAGATTTAATGCGAACTGGATCTTGGAGGACTGCTGTGAACAACAGGTGAGAATTTTTGGGGAGGTGAATATTGATGATGTCCCTACGAAGTTGGAAAAGCTTGGGAAGGTTCTTAAGAATGAGATGGGAGGAATTTCTTCCAATAAAAGACTAACGTCAATAGCTCTAAATATGCGATTGGCTAATATGAGTTCGGCTGATCTGGATTATGAAACGTTAGCAGAGTTGGAAGAGGTTAAGTTGGCTCTGAATTTGGAAGCTAATAAAGAGGAGTTGTTTTGGGAGCAGCGCGCAAGGGCGAATTGGCTTCCATTTGGGGATTAATATACGTCCTTTTTTCACAATCTAGCAAACAAACGAAAAAAAGAAGAATACAGTGAAGAAGCTGAAAGGGCTGATTGAGGAATTAGTAGAAGGGGAGGAGAAGATGGCAAGGGTGGCGAGTGATTATTTTAAAGGGATGTTTACTGCTTCGCAAACAATGAGTTGTTACAATATGTTGTTTGGGATCCCGAATTGCATTCAAGAGGGTATGAACAATGAGCTTATTGCGAAATTTTGGGTTGAAGAAGTTGTGGAAGTAGCAAAGAGTATGACACCATTAAAGGAATCGGGTATGGATGGCTATCCTGCACTCTTTTATCAAATATACTGGTACATTGTGTGGGCAGGGGGAGATATCTTAGTATTGTTTAGATGTTCTGAATAGGAGGAATGAGGTAGAGGTTACCAGTAGTACTAGTATTGTGCTTATCTCGAAAGTGAATGCTCCGAATAGTATGTCGCAACGAATAGTATGTCGCAATTCAGGCCGATTAGTCTATGTAATGCGGTTTATAAGATAATTTCTAAAGTAGTGATGAAGCACAAGCGACATTTGTTCTGGGTAGACAAATTATGAATAATGCACTTATTGCATACGAGGTATTGTATTCATTTAAACAAAAACAAGATGGGGCACGAGGGGATTTTGCGCTGAAACTAGATATGAGTAAGGCTTATGATAGGGTGGAATGGAGTTTCATAAAAAAAGTGACACCTCGTATGGGGTTCTATGATAAATGGGTGTCACTGGTGATGGGGTGCGTTAGAACGGTTAAGTATTTAGTTCTGTTCAATAGGGTTCATTAAAAGGAGTTTAAGCCTTCTACAAGGTTAAGACAAGGAGATCTGCTGAGTCCTTATTTATTTTTTATATGCGTGGAAGGTTTTTCTACTCTTCTTAAAAAGACAGGCTGAAGGGACCATTAAAGGCATAAGGTTAGGTTGGAGTAGATTGTTTTTAACTCATCTGCTTTTTGCAAATGATAGTATCTTGTTTGGGGAGGCAAGTCTGGATAGTGCGAATGCTATTAAATCAACTGTGACTGAATATGAAGAAGTTTAGGGATAGCTGATCAATTTTAGGAAGTCTAATTTTCTTTAGCAGTAATGTGTTAAGTGACACATGGGAACAGATTTCGGAGGTGCTTAGTGTGAGAGTTTTTTGTAATCCAGAATAGTATCTTGGTTTACTGACCATGGTTGGTAGGAGAAAGAATGAGGCTTTTGCGAGTTTTAAAGATATGTTTAAGAAGTGTATTGAAAGCTGGACTGTTCGTCAGTTGTCACTCAGAGGTAAATAAGTTTTTATCAAGTCAATTTTATAGGTCATTCTAGTTTATACAATGCAATGCTTTTTGTTACCTGTTACTTTGTGTTGTGACCTGGAAAGTATTATTAGTAAGTTTTGGTGGAAAAATTCTAAAACAAAGAAAGAGATCCATTGGTGCGACCGGAAGATGATGTGCAAGCCGAAAGCACAAGAAAGTTTGGGCTTTAGCGACTCAGCGAAGTTCAATATTTCATTGCTTGCTAAATAGGGTTGGAGATTAGTAATGAAACCATGCTGTTAGTTTGTTTTAGTCATGAAAACTAAGTACTATCTAAATAATGATTTTATGAGTGCCAGTTTAAGATCTCACCGTTCATATACCTGGAGGAGCATTTGGGGTGCTTGGAGGTTTTTGGAACAAGGTATAGGGTGGAGAGTTGGAAATGATAGAATGATAAACATTTGGAATGATGCTTGGTTACCGGGCCCTGAACAAGGAAAAATAGTAATTCGGAACATTGATATTAATTATATAGTGGTGGCAGATCTTATTAACACTGAGTCGGGTACTTGGAAATCGAAGGCCTTGCGAGATCTATTTGATGAGGAGCAAGTGAGCAGAATAATGATCATTCCAATTATCAGAGTTGAGCTCGGGGATGAGAGGGTTTGGAGAGGTGATAATACAAGAGTATAATTGGCAAGGAGTGGGTACAAATGGTTGCTAAATGGGGATGCAAAAATATCAATTGGGGAAGCGGTACAACAAGATATGCTATTATATAATTTTTACAACAAATTGTGGAGACTTAAGAATTGCAAGTAAAATAAAAATTACAATCTGAAAATTGACTAAAAATTACATTCCTACGTTTGGTAATTTACAGCTGAGAAAGTTGGTGGTGGTGAATTGTTACCCCTTTTGTTGTTTAATGGAAGAGTCAGTGAGCCACATTTTTCGGGACTATTCGTTCACCAAGTGTGTCCTGCAGGGGTTGGGTATAGATGTCTTACTTATTAACCAAGGGCAAAGTTGGAAAACATGGTTAGCAAATTTATTTGTTAATACTGGTGAAGAACAATGCAACAAGCATTATGCAGAATGGCGATGCATGGTGTCTGCCAATGACAAATGTGGTTAAAGTTAACTTTGATGCATCGTTTAACATGCATGATCATAGTTCGGTGTCAGAGATAATTTTTAGAGACAGTGAGGGGTATATTTGGCACCATGTACGTACCTGAATAATTTTATGGCCGACTCAACTACAGTAGAGGTGAGAGCCTGTTTACAAGTGGTGACAGTGGCTGAAGAATTGGGATTTTGGGGATTGGTGGTGAAGGGGGACCCCTTGACTGTCGTTAAAAAAGTTTGGCCACTGGGGGAGGAAAGATCGAGCATTGCCGTGATAGTAAAAGAAATTATGGAAAGGGTTCAAAGATTCGAAGAACTCACCTTTAGATTTGGGGGTAGACCGGTGAATCAAGTGGCGCATGCTATGGAAGAGGAAGGAAAACAGTAGTCGTCATTGAGGGTTTAGATTGAGGAAACGCCGCTAAGGGAAAAAGCAAAGGTCGAAAGAGATAGAAAAAATCTACAGTGAAGGAGTTGAATGGGTCGGAGAAAATGGTTATTGAGGCTTTCGACGGTTCAAAGCTACAGGATCCATCGTGATTTTCTTAGTGCTACTAATCTCTGGGAGCAAGACGATGGTTGTAACGAAGCCAGGGTGATGGGGCAGCTGTGTTCTTGTCGAAAGAGTCTTGGTTTTTTTTGGGTTTTGTTTTTTTGGGGTTTCTTGAGAAGAGAGTGGGTTTTCTTTTGGTTTTGTTTTTCTGGTTTTCTTAAGTTTTCATTAATTAGGGGCAGCCACTACCGTTTTGTGTCACTTGCTTGGTGACAGATGTAACTCATACATATTTGCATTTATTTCTTGATAATGGCATTTCATTGGTTTTTAGTCAAAAAAAAAATTTTCTTCGCTTTTACTTGTTTTTGGTATGACGTGAGTTGCACGCTTATATTTTTAATTTAACAATATTTACAAATAGAAGATTTTCAAATTATAGTTAAATAATTGTATAATATTAAAAGAATATTTTTTTATAATGATTGAAAGATAGGCACACAAAAAAATTTACACGTTTATTTTTTAATTCATTAAATAATACCCTTTTACAATAAATAATATATTTTACATTATTAAAATTATGCTTTTACTAATTAAATGAGAATCGGTCTGATTTATAATAAAAGTCGACTAATGTTTTTGATCTCTTCAGATGTAAATAAATTAATGATATTATCAATGCATTAAACAATAATGTTATTTTTAGTTATAAAACAATTGATTCATATGTGTCTCTAATGTAAATAATTGTTTCTTTGTATACTATATATTTCGTGTTTTTATCATCAGGTAATAGAATTAATATCGATTTAAATAAGAAATCTACTAAAATAATAAGATTTCATTTTTGATAAAATTGAATAGTTTAAATTATAATAAAGGTGTAATTGGAGATGAATTACTTCAATACTGTTAGCTTTGATGTCTCAAGCTTGTGATATAATAATATTTAAGATAAATTTTATATTTTATTTCTTAAATCATTTGGTGAAAATATGATTGAAAATTTTGTTAAACATTTCAAAGCATTTCAAAAACTTATAAAAGTACCCAAAAACATGCTTTAAATGTGTCTTAATATATCTAAATGTTTTTGAGTCACTTGACTGCCATTATACTTACGCTAAAATATGCAAAAATATATAAATTGAAGTGCAGTGTGTATTGCAAGTGTACAAGTCAAATTGTAAATATATGTATTACAACGAAATATCGAGAATATTTTGATGATCGAACCAAAGAATATTGTCAGAAATAAAAGAAAGAATAAAACTAACATGCAAGAGAATGACTATCGAATTACTAAGGCAAATAATTATTACAACAGTCCCAAAACAATTGGTTGTTTACAAATTACTACAAGTAATTAAGTATATAAACTTTCAATCAAAAGAAAATACATAGACAAAAATGGTGATCGGTTAATTTTCATGATAGTAATGAAATTACGCCTAAGGACTCAATTAACAATTTCCTCACTCAACAAATTTTACCTCTTGGTCTCAATTTAATTGAATAAAGAATTTTAATTGAACTATCCTCTCGGTCTCACTCAATTAAGCTGAACTAAATAATTTTTTACTCAATAGGTTCTCCTTTCAGTCTCACCTTTCTAAATTTCCACTTCGAGTTGTCAATTCTAGGTTTTACAGTTTATTCAATTTAGTCTAAATTGTTCGATTGAGTATTTTAGGCACAAATTCACATGCTAACAATCCAATTAACGAATCACCCAATGAATTTAGAACACACCCATAAAAAAATTAAACAAGCAAATCAATTCCATGCAATTAAAACAAAGTAAAATGATAAAATTGAAAAGCTTTAGAAATGCTTAGGAAAATGTAGAAAATCCTTTATTTCAAAGTAGAAAAACTTCAATCCAAGATATTATTGAATGCCCAATGTCTATTTCTTCAATTGAAAATGGAGATTACAAAGAAAATAAAGAGCTTTAGTAAAAAGAAATATTAACTTAAGAAGTCCCTGTACTATTAACCTAGAAAATGTTTTAGCAACTAATAAAAAATATAATTTTTAAAAACTATTCTAACACTTTATTTCTCCTCTCAATAGCTGATTATTATTATTGAACAATCTCATTATAAGTTTTGATTATATTTGCTCTTTTTGACACAATACCTAAAACTACTCATGGCCCTTCCCCAACCCATAAATAGGAGGATAATGCGCTTCAACGCACTCCAACTCACATCCTTTTGCATTAACAACAATGCCCATGCCAATCGAGCTAAAACACAGCTGACCTTTCAATAGCTGATTATAGGTTGGTATCTATAGGCAAAATAATAATCCTTCAATTACAACTTTGTCCCTAATATTAAACTTAAATATGAGAAGTTTGACCCAAAGTTCTTCATGTTGCCTTCATCAATCTTCTGATTTGGCTGTTATGAACTCTATGTCGCAATGCTAGGAAGGTAATATCACGATGTTGCTGATTAAAGGGCTCTGGGTCATGACCTTCGACCCTTAATGTCGTGACCTTGCTTGGTCTCTTAAGTCTAGGTCTAGGGGTGATGTCGCGACATTGACTCCTTAATGTCGTGACCTTGGCTTTAGTTTAAGCTCATTTTCTCACTTTTGCATAAACTAAGTACCCGATACAAACTCAAATCAAAGATTAAGCCCTTAATGGCATACACTTTCCATTTTATCCAGAAAAGCATAAAAATATGATAAAAACTAAGACTAGACATAAAAGCTAATAACTACGAAAAAGTGATAAAAGACACTACAAAATTCTCAAGAATAACCTTTTAAGTGTTTAAATAGCTTAATTTGTCACATATAAATACGACATATCAAATTACCATTCACTTAAGTCATTGCTTGTCCTTAAGCAAACACAAAACACAAAACATGCAAGAAAATGACCCTTGAGTAATAATGATATATAAGAACATGATAGACATGTATGTACAATGTATGAGGCTCTTCTAACGTACAAATTAAGGGTGATGCATAGATAATTTACAAACTTTGAAAGTAGACTTAGTTAGTTCACAAAGTTAAAGAGCAAATAAATATAGAGAAAATTATGCCAAAACACCATCATTTATGTTATCTATAAAAATAACCTATGTAGATGCAATGTTTATACAAAGGTAATAATTCAAATCATTCACTATCATACATATATGCAAATCAAGAATTTATGTACATAAATGTTCAAGTTGCATAGTACTTCTTAGCTTGGAACATTCTTAGGCTTTTAAGATGGTTTGATTTCAAAGAAAAGTTAGCTTCAAAATGACTCAAGCACCAGGAATGGTGTAGCAGATGATAATGTTCCTTAATCACCACCAAAGATAACCATTAATCTCACCACCTTATTTCTCAAAAATATCAGAAGACAAGATTTAATATTCTTGAATATAGAAAACTAGAAAGAATTGTGCACTAAGAAGCAAAAAGAATTCATTTTAAGCTCAAGAAAGTTTTATCTTTTAAGTACATTTCACAACTAAATCACTCTTTTCACTCCCAATGCTTTTCACTCGTTCAATGTTTTTTAATCACTCGCTATGCTTTTATCCCTCACCATGCTTTTATTCACTCAAAAATTTTCATTTAAGCACTTTTTAAGCATATTAACTTTATTGAATCGTTTATTCATCTATCACTCATGTACACAATTTTTTTTAAAACCACCAAAATGTCTCTACTTAACCCTTAATATCTATGGCTCGAAACCAATTCAAAGTGCAAATCAAGAAACAATATAGAGAAAAAGGATTGAGTATCATACTCAATTTTTAGGCTCAATGTTTCAAAAATAGAGGTTTATCAAGAAAGATAAATTAAGGCTCAAATATGAGAACTAGGGATATAGTACCATAAAAAGTAAGTAATTTTGGTATTAGTTATGTTGGGGATACACCCAGTTAAGCAAAAAGAAAAGTAAAATAACAAAGAAATTAAAAATTTCGAGCACAAATATTTTACGTGGTAAAATCCCTCCGAAGATGATAAAAAACCACGAGCAAAGATAATTTCACTAAAACGGAAAAAACGAAGAGTACAAAAGATAAAGATAAAACTAAATCCCAAAACCCAAAATAAGAACCCTCAAAACATAAACAAAAAATTCTTTGAAAGCTTGGAAAAGCAAATACCTAAATGTGTAATGGGTTATTTTCCTAGGGTGGAAAAAGGGCCTATTTTTAGGCTAAATTTGTAGGTCAAATATGTTGGAAAATGTACCCATATTGTAGTAAACATGTAACTATTTTCTATTTATTTGAACGATGAATAAATAAATAAATTTAATTTAACATTTCACTATTATATCTTTTGTAATTTTTGTATTTTATATTTTGCATGCATAACGAAATTGTGACAAGCAAAATATTAGCTCGTTGATTGTCTAAAGTTCAAACTGAAGATAAGTGGCATTGTAAAGAACGTTTACATTGCGAGAGAAACAACTTACTTTGGTAGAAAATCTAAATGAGTTCGTAATCCCGTAAAAGAATAAAAGCGAGCATTTGATTCAAATAGTGAGAAGGATTATTTTGTCATCTACAATTCCATTTGGGGAGATGGCTAGTCTTGGCTATCGGAGCAGTTGACTCCACGAGTAGAGACATAGATGTATTTATTGGTAGAATGATACAATTGATTGGACCCAAGATGAATTAGTTTTGAATCTATTTGTGAATTAATTCACTTGTGACGTTCATGGTGTGATTTACCTAAATCTTGAGTTAGTTACTGACCATGCGTATGCAACTCATGTTTTTTGAAATAAGTGGAGACTTATGCTCTAAAGATGATTGAGCCCATAGCTGGTATGTTGGGTACATGACTTGTGTATGGCATGGCTTTACTAGCAACAATGGAACTCATATCTCAATTAAAGAATTAATGATATCCTCTCATTGGCATTGTGTAGATTGATAAATATGGAACGTGACCACGGGTTGTTTGTTCTTAAACGAGTAATTTATAACAGTCATTTTTTGACAGTGATTATATTAATCATTAAGAAGACACAATGGTGACAATGAGATAAAATTGGATTGTATTGAGTGAACAGATTTAACTTAAAGGAATCAAGGATATCATATGAGGGTAACACACACATGACAAGGTCATTGGACAAAGCAATTGTGACAGCCCAAAATTGACCCTAGTCGGGAAGTGGTTTCGGGACCGCTAAACCGAGTCACCGAAAGGTTTGAATGTGATGTTTATTGTCTAGAATATGTAATCATGAATGTGTGAAAATTTCAAGCTTCGATTTAGTCGATTGCATGTGAATTTAGTCAATAGGACTTATATGAGAAAATTTTAAAATGTGATAGGTCAATGCATGAGGACCTATTAAAGCATGTGGTGAGAATAATGGCTTTGCATGTCAAATACCCCTTCTTTTATACATAGTGGCTGGCCATGATGGAGCATATATTAGAATAGGTGGTAAGTTTCCATGAAGTGGTCATTATTTTATGTAAAGGAAAGGAAATAATAAAAAGAAATACTAAGGATAATAAAAGAAGTAACAAAAAAAAAGGGTCATTACCTTGTTCTTCTTAGCCGTACAAGAAGAAGCAAAAGGAGGGGGGAGCAAAGGCATTCGGCCTTTTGAATGAAGAGGAGGTTAGTAAATTTTGTTAATTTTTCTTTTGAAATAATAGTTGTTTGGGTTAATCATCACGTTTTTCTTACCTAGCCATACTAAAATTTCGAATTTAGAGTGTTGGATGGAGCTTTCGATTATGGTATGTGTGAGAAGAACTTAATTTTTTCTTACCTTTAAGTTTTGATGGATAAAGAAACAAAAGGTTGTTGATGAAAGAAATTAATGTGTTAAGAGATTATATGAAACGTATTCATGTTTATATATGTTATATGCATTGAAAATGGTTGATGATTTTGGAGGTGATTAGCTTGAATTGGCCATGGTATATCCATAAACACGATCTATGCTTGTTATGTTACTCATGGTTAAAACGATTCGGCTATGACTCTTGTAAAAAAAAAAGTAAAAATAGACATGTGAATTTAAAAGATGGTATGAACAAATGTGGAGTTTTGCTAGTTTAAGAGTATTCGGCCAAGTGTTCATGTGGTGGAAATTAAGTGTTAAATGGAATGAAAATGATGTTATATGGGGGTATGTATATTCGGCCATATGAGTGAATACATAGATGATGTTAAATTTGATTATGTATATGGGCCATATAGAGTACACATGGTGATATTAACCTTAATTCTTTATAATTGATCAAGTGGATGATGTTGGTTTATATGGTCGAATTTGAATTATGAATATGTACCTTGAAATAGAATGTTGCCGTATGCTTCTTTTGATATGAAACTATTAATGTTACGGGATATAAATAACTAGCAAGGTAATTAAACTAGTTGATTTATTTATTTAAGCTCGAGAACCTAAAGGAGAGGCGTCCAACAAGGGGAAATCGAAGGTCATCGAGTAGCCGACTCGGAATTATTTTACCCAACATAAAGTAAGTCATTAAGCATATAGTTGGTATTAATTCAAATGGTCATAACGTTTATGTAATGATGCTGAATGGAATGAATAAATATATATATGCATGTACGTATGTGATGATGAAAGTGTTGAATGAAAAGAAAGGAGGTGAGATGTATTGAGTTGTTGATCTCGGCACTAAATGTGCGAGTATAAACATTTATGACCATGAGATTGGCGCTACGTGTGCGGGTTTAAATTGTGCAGCACTAAGTGTGCGAGTTTGACTATGTAGCACTAAGTGTGCGAATTGACTATGTAGCACTAAGTGTGCGAGTTTGACTATGTAGCACTAAGTGTGCGAGTTGACTATGTAGCACTAAGTGTGCGAGTTTGATTATGTAGCACTAAGTGTGCGAGTTGACTATATAGCACTGAGTGTGCGGACTTAATATACATCCTTGAATCATTATGGACACTATGTGTGCGACACTATTGAGTCGATCATGGACAGCGGATCGGGTAAGTGTCTTGAGTTCATGGCTAATAGGTGCTATGTCTATACTTGGTGTTGAGCTTGGTAAGTTTGAACCTATGTGACAAATATACTTGAAGTCACGTACATAAAATTTATCGTAGAATGGGTGAAAGGCCGTTTAGTTGTATGTTTGTAACGAAAATAAAATGATTTATGAAAATGCCTCGAATATCCTATTGATGAGTATGTGGATTGTGAATGCATAAATAGGTATGAAATTGAAACGATAGGTTGGAGGAACTATGGTATGGTTCGGAATGGATGGAGTAATTAGCCTCGTTCCATTTTGTTTTCTCTTGTGATAATGTTATTGATGGATGGTAGTGCATAGCTTATGACTTACTGAGTTATAAACTCACTCGGTGTTTCCTTGTCACCCATTATAGGTTGCTTGGACTCATCTATTTTTGCGGGGTCAGGCCGTCATCGAAGTCATCACACCGGATAGCAAGTTTTGGTACTTTCTTCTTAGTTGGCTTAGAAGAACATTTTGGCATGTATAAGCTATTACATTGTGTTTGAACTTTGGCATGTAAACTTTAAGCCATGCGAAAATGGCACGAATGTTCAATTGAGTTGGATCAAGGGTAGGCATGAAATGGACCTAGTTACTTTCGTAACAGATGCTGGCAGCAGCAGTGTCATGAGATTGAAAAATCACTAAAAATAGTAGGAGTGGAATTAATTGATGAATAAATTATGTAATCGAAGCTCGATGAGTCTGTTTTCATGAGGAAGTAACGATAAGATCATATGGGCAGTATATTAAGAGATAATCAGATTTTTGTGGGACAGGGCCAGAACGGTTTCTGGATTCCCTGCTCCGACTTTGGAAATTCATTATAAATTAACCAGAGATAATTAGGGGTCGTACCATATATGTACAGATTCCTCTCTGAGTCTAGTTTTCACAGAAACAAACGGCATCAGTATTGAAGCCCCGTGCAGGGAGATATCCAAGTCGTAATGGGCAAAGGTCAGTGTAGTCGACCCCTGCAACATGGGAGACTTTGACTAATAAACTGTACTAATTGGCCTGACCAAAAATTCTAGAAAAAAATACATAGATGGGCACATGAGTCTAGTTTCTGGGAAAAATCACGAAACTGATTTTCGAGTTACGAAACTCAAGATATGATTTTTAAAACGACTAGTACACAGATTGGGCAGTGTCTGGAAAATAAATTTTATAAGGGGGTTAAAGTCAGTTAACACCTCGTGTTCGACTCCGGTGTCGGTTTCGGGCTCGGGGTGTTACATTTGATTGGTATCAGAGCTATGGTTTAGTCGTTTCTAGGACTACCATAGCGCGTATGAGTCTAGCTATACATGCCGAATGTTAATGTTTAAATGTGTGATGACTTCTGACGGTTGAAATGTTTTTGTTTTGATTAGTAAATGGACCCCGGTGAAGAAAGAACCCTAGCGGATGACGTTGAGAGTGTAGCGGCTGCTCCTGCACAAGGGACGCCGCCTGTTGAACCTCAGTCATCTGCGAATAATCAAGGTGAGGGGGCTAAACAAGCCTTCTTTACCATGATGAATGAGTGGGTCGCGCAATATGCCCGAACCAACCCGGCTGTCCAACAATTCCCAAATTTGAATAATCCACCCCAAGAGCCTGTAATGCCATCAGTCGCTGATCCTGTGAGGCTGAGTAAGCCACCTGTAGACTTGATTAGGAAGCGTGGGGCCGAGGAGTTCAATGCCATAGTAACTGATGATGCCGAAAGGGCCGAGTTCTGGCTTGATAACACCATTCGGGTGTTCGATGAATTGTCATGCACACCCGACGAATGTCTAAAATGTGCTGTATCTTTGTTGCGAGACTCAGCCTACTATTGGTGGAGGACCTTGATTTCCATAGTCCCGAACGAGCGAGTAACTTGGGACTTCTTTCAAACGGAATTCCGAAAGAAATTTATTAGCCAACGGTTCATTGATCAGAAGCGTAAGGAGTTCTTGGAACTCAAGCAAGGCCGTATGACTGTATCTGAATACGAACATGAATTCGTAAGACTTAGTAGGTATGCCCAGGAGTGTGTAGCTGATGAGGTTGCTATGTGCAAAAGATTCGAGGAAGGATTGAATGAAGATTTAAAGCTACTAATGGGTATTTTGGAAATAAAAGAATTCGTAACACTAGTCGAACGAGCCTGCAAGGCGGAAGAACTTGGAAAGGAGAAGAGGAAGGCTGAATTTGAAGCTAGAGATTATCGTAAAAGATCGACGGGTAAAGCTCCGTTCTCAGCTGTAAAGAAGTTCAGGGAGGACATTAATAAGTCGAGGGCGACTGCGGGAATTTCCATCAGGGCAAGACCATCGATGGGCTCCCGAGCTACTTCGGTAGCTAGTGTGGGCAATAATCGTCACGAGAAACTTGAATGTCCCCAATGTGGAAGACGACACCTAGGTGAATGTTGGGGCAAGTCTACTAGCAGGGCCTGTTACGGATGCGGTTCGAAGGACCACTTCATTAGAGATTGCACAGAGCTTGATGAGAAGAATAAGATTCAAGGTGCAAGACCTAGTGGAGTGACAACTAGAGGTAGACCACCGAGAATTTTAGGAGGTAGGGGTGGTAGTCAGAGAGGGGCCTCTAATACGGCCGATCGAGCCGAGAACCGTACTCCTGCTAGAGCATATGCCATTCGCGCACGAGAGGAGGCATCCTCCCCCGACGTCATCACTGGTACCTTCACTCTCTTTGATACTAATGTGATTGCATTGATTGACCCTGGTTCTACTCATTCATATGTATGCGAAACCTTAGCAACCAGTAAGACTCTACCTGTTGAGTCTACTGAGCTCGTAATTCGAGTATCAAACCCTTTGGGTCAATGCGTACTTGTTGATAAAGTGTGTAAGAGATGCCCTCTAATAATCCGAGAATCCTGTTTTCCGGCCGATTTGATGCTTTTGCCGTTCGACGAGTTTGATGTTATTCTTGGTTTGGATTGGTTAACCGCGCATGATGCGGTTGTGAATTGCAAAAGCAAGACTATCGATTTGAGGTGCGCAAATAACGAAATAATTCGAGTTGAGTCTGCGGACTTAAGGGGGTTGCCAGCTGTAATATCAGCAATGTTGGCCCAGAAATATGTAAGGAAAGGGTGCGAAGCATACCTCGCGTATGTACTTGATGACAAGGAGTTAGAAAAGAAACCCGAATCGGTGCCGGTGGTTTGTGAATACCCGGATGTTTTTCCTGAAGAGTTACCGGGTTTGCCACCTGTTCGGGAGGTAGAGTTTGGTATTGAGCTTGTACCTGGAACTACGCCAATTTCGATCGCTCCGTATCGTATGGCACTAACCGAGTTAAAAGAGTTGAAAGCTCAGTTGCAAGAATTGACGGATAGAGGTTTCGCTCGACCGAGTTTCTCACCTTGGGGTGCACCAGTATTGTTCGTGAAAAAGAAGGACGGAACCATGAGGTTGTGCATTGACTATCGTCAACTGAATAAAGTGACGATAAAGAATAAGTATCCGTTACCGCGTATTGATGATCTGTTCGATCAATTAAAGGGAGCATCGGTGTTTTCAACGATAGATTTGAGATCGGGTTATTATCAGTTGCGGATTCGAGATTCGGACGTACCCAAAACTGCTTTCAGAACGAGGTACGGTCACTACGAGTTCTTAGTGATGCCGTTTGGGCTCACTAATGCCCCTGCGGTGTTTATGGATTTGATGAATCGGATCTTCAGGCCGTATTTGGATCGGTTCGTAGTTGTGTTTATTGATGACATCTTGGTCTATTCAAGAGATGAGACCGAACATGCTGAGCATCTGAGGCTAGTGTTGCAAATTTTGCGGGATAAGCAGTTATATGCTAAGTTCGGTAAGTGTGAGTTCTGGTTAAGAGAGGTTAGCTTCTTGGGTCATGTGGTATCCGCATCGGGTATTCGAGTTGACCCGAGCAAAATTTCAGCCATACTTAACTGAAAGCCTCCGAGAAATGTTACCGAAGTCCGGAGCTTTCTAGGACTCGCCGGTTATTACCGACGATTTGTCAAAGGTTTCTCGATGATGGCCACACCAATGACGAAGCTACTTCAAAAGGATGTTAAGTTCGAATGGACGAAGAAATGTCAGAAAAGTTTCGATCAACTGAAAACTCATTTGACTGAAGCTCCAATTTTGGTGCAACCTGAATCGGGTAAAGAGTTTGTCATTTATAGTGACGCATCCCTACTTGGGTTGGGTTGCGTGTTGATGCAAGAAGGTCGAGTTGTGGCCTATGCGTCGAGACAATTGAAGCCACACGAGAGAAATTATCCGACCCACGACCTCGAACTAGCTGCCATCGTATTTGCTTTAAAAATATGGCGACATTATTTATTTGGTGAGAAGTGCCATGTATTTTCGGATCACAAAAGTCTTAAATATTTGATGACTCAAAGAGACCTAAATCTGCGACAAAGACGTTGGCTTGAGTTGTTGAAAGATTACGAGCTTGCCATCGATTACCACCCGGGAAAGGCTAATGTGGTTGCGGACGCCTTAAGCCGAAAATCGCTGTTTGCTTTACGAGCGATGAATGTGCACTTGTCTGTTCTACCCGACAATGTGTTAGTAGCTGAATTAAAAGCCAAACCATTATTGATTCATCAAATTCGTGAAGCCCAGAAAGTTGATGATGAATTGGTTGCAAAACGGGCTGAGTGTGTTCCGAACAAGGAATCGGAGTTTCGAATGGATGATGATGATTGTTTGAGGTTTAGAAGTCGTTTGTGTGTTCCAAGGAATTCGGAACTTATTTCGATGATTTTGAATGAGGCTCATAGTGGCCGAATGTCTATCCACCCGGGTAGTACTAAAATGTACAACGATCTGAAACGTCAGTTTTGGTGGCATGGTATGAAACGAGACATCTCTGACTTTGTTTCGAGATGCTTAATATGTCAACAAGTGAAAGCAGAACATCAAGTGCCTTCAGGATTACTTCAGCCGATCATGATACCCGAGTGGAAATGGGATCGAGTCACAATGGACTTTGTGTCCGGGCTGCCATTGTCAGCAAGTAAGAAGGATGCGAGTTGGGTTGTTGTCGATCGACTGACTAAGTCGGCTCACTTTATTCCCGTGCGTACGGATTTTTCATTGGATAAACTAGCCGAATTGTATGTCTCTCAGATTGTGAGATTACATGGAGTACCTATTTCTATCGTGTCGGATAGAGATCCGAGATTCACCTCACGATTTTGGAAGAAATTGCAAGAAGTTTTGGGTACCAAGCTGCATTTTAGCACCGCTTTTCACCCCCAAACCGATGGTTAATCCGAGTGGATAATTCAGATACTTGAGGATATGTTGAGATGTTGCATCCTCGAGTTCAGTAGTTCATGGGAACGGTATTTACCTTTGATTGAATTCGCTTACAACAATAGTTTTCAATCAAGTATTAAGATGGCACCTTATGAGGCTTTGTACGGTCGTAAATGCCGTACGCCATTGTTTTGGACCGAGCTTGGTGAAAGTAAAATTTTCAGAGTTGATTTGATTAAAGATGCCGAACAAAAAGTAAAGGTAATCCGCGAAAGTCTGAAGGTAGCCACAGATCGTCAAAAATCGTATGCGGATTTAAAACGAAAGGACATTGAATATCAGGTGGGAGATAAAGTGTTTCTTAAAGTGTCACCTTGGAAGAAGGTACTCAGATTTGGCCGTAAAGGCAAGTTGAGCCCAAGATTCATTGGGCCGTACGAAATTTCCGAACGAGTGGGGCCGGTTGCATATAGATTGATTTTGCCCCCTGAACTTGAAAGGATGCACGATGTCTTCCATGTTTCAATGCTTCGACGTTATAGATCCGATCCGTCACATGTGATTAATCCCTCAGAAGCTGAAATTCAATCTGACTTGAGCTATGAAGAAGAACCGATTCGTATACTAGCTCGTGAAGTGAAAGAGTTGCGAAATAAAAGGGCTCCGTTGGTTAAGGTGTTGTGGCTCAAACACGGGATCGAGGAAGCAACCTGGGAACCCGAGAGCTCGATGAAAGAACGATATCCAAACCTATTTACCGGTAAGATTTTCGAGGACGAAAATTTCTTAAGTGAGGGAGAGTTGTGACAGCCCAAAATTGACCCTAGTCGGGAAGTGGTTTCGGGACCGCTAAACCGAGTCACTGAAAGGTTTGAATGTGATGTTTATTGTCTAGAATATGTAATCATGAATGTGTGAAAATTTCAAGCTTCGATTTAGTCGATTGCATGTGAATTTAGTCAATAGGACTTATATGAGAAAATTTTAAAATGTGATAGGTCAATGCATGAGGACCTATTAAAGCATGTGGTGAGAATAATGGCTTTGCATGTCAAATACCCCTTCTTTTATACATAGTGGCCGGCCATGATGGAGCATATATTAGAATAGGTGGTAAGTTTCCATGAAGTGGTCATTATTTTATGTAAAGGAAAGGAAATAATAAAAAGAAATACTAAGGGTAATAAAAGAAGTAACAAAAAAAAGGGGTCATTACCTTGTTCTTCTTAGCCGTACAAGAAGAAGCAAAAGGAGGGGGGGAGCAAAGGCATTCGGCCTTTTGAATGAAGAGGAGGTTAGTAAATTTTGTTAATTTTTCTTTTGAAATAATAGTTGTTTGGGTTAATCATCACGTTTTTCTTACCTAGCCATACTAAAATTTCGAATTTAGAGTGTTGGATGGAGCTTTCGGTTATGGTATGTGTGAGAAGAACTTAATTTTTTCTTACCTTTAAGTTTTGATGGATAAAGAAACAAAAGGTTGTTGATGAAAGAAATTAATGTGTTAAGAGATTATATGAAACGTATTCATGTTTATATATGTTATATGCATTGAAAATGGTTGATGATTTTGGAGGTGATTAGCTTGAATCGGCCATGGTATATCCATAAACACGATCTATGCTTGTTATGTTACTCATGGTTAAAACGATTCGGCTATGACTCTTGTAAAAAAAAAAAGTAAAAATAGACATGTGAATTTAAAAGATGGTATGAACAAATGTGGAGTTTTGCTAGTTTAAGAGTATTCAGCCAAGTGTTCATGTGGTGGAAATTAAGTGTTAAATGGAATGAAAATGATGTTATATGGGGGTATGTATATTCGGCCATATGAGTGAATACATAGATGATGTTAAATTTGATTATGTATATGGGCCATATAGAGTACACATGGTGATATTAACCTTAATTCTTTATAATTGATCAAGTGGATGATGTTGGTTTATATGGTCGAATTTGAATTATGAATATGTACCTTGAAATAGAATGTTGCCGTATGCTTCTTTTGATATGAAACTATTAATGTTACGGGATATAAATAACTAGCAAGGTAATTAAACTAGTTGATTTATTTATTTAAGCTCGAGAACCTAAAGGAGAGGCGTCCAACAAGGGGAAATCGAAGGTCATCGAGTAGCCGACTCGGAATTATTTTACCCAACATAAAGTAAGTCATTAAGCATATAGTTGGTATTAATTCAAATGGTCATAACGTTTATGTAATGATGCTGAATGGAATGAATAAATATATATATGCATGTACGTATGTGATGATGAAAGTGTTGAATGAAAAGAAAGGAGGTGAGATGTATTGAGTTGTTGATCTCGGCACTAAATGTGCGAGTATAAACATTTATGACCATGAGATTGGCGCTACGTGTGCGGGTTTAAATTGTGCAGCACTAAGTGTGCGAATTGACTATGTAGCACTAAGTGTGCGAGTTTGACTATGTAGCACTAAGTGTGCGAATTGACTATGTAGCACTAAGTGTGCGAGTTTGACTATGTAGCACTAAGTGTGCGAGTTGACTATGTAGCACTAAGTGTGCGAGTTTGATTATGTAGCACTAAGTGTGCGAGTTGACTATATAGCATTGAGTGTGCGGACTTAATATACATCCTTGAATCATTATGGACACTATGTGTGCGACACTATTGAGTCGATCATGGATAGCGGATCGGGTAAGTGTCTTGAGTTCATGGCTAATAGGTGCTATGTCTATACTTGGTGTTGAGCTTGGTAAGTTTGAACCTATGTGACAAATATACTTGAAGTCACGTACATAAAATTTATCGTAGAATGGGTGAAAGGCCGTTTAGTTGTATGTTTGTAACGAAAATAAAATGATTTATGAAAATGCCTCGAATATCCTATTGATGAGTATGTGGATTGTGAATGCATAAATAGGTATGAAATTGAAACGATAGGTTGGAGGAACTATGGTATGGTTCGGAATGGATGGAGTAATTAGCCTCGTTCCATTTTGTTTTCTCTTGTGATAATGTTATTGATGGATGGTAGTGCATAGCTTATGACTTACTGAGTTATAAACTCACTTGGTGTTTCCTTGTCACCCATTATAGGTTGCTTGGACTCATCTATTTTTGCGGGGTCAGGCCGTCATCGAAGTCATCACACCGGATAGCAAGTTTTGGTACTTTCTTCTTAGTTGGCTTAGAAGAACATTTTGGCATGTATAAGCTATTACATTGTGTTTGAACTTTGGCATGTAAACTTTAAGCCATGCGAAAATGGCACGAATGTTCAATTGAGTTGGATCAAGGGTAGGCATGAAATGGACCTAGTTACTTTCGTAACAGATGCTGGCAGCAGCAGTGTCATGAGATTGAAAAATCACTAAAAATAGTAGGAGTGGAATTAATTGATGAATAAATTATGTAATCGAAGCTCGATGAGTCTGTTTTCATGAGGAAGTAACGATAAGATCATATGGGCAGTATATTAAGAGATAATCAGATTTTTGTGGGACAGGGCCAGAACGGTTTCTGGATTCCCTGCTCCGACTTTGGAAATTCATTATAAATTAACCAGAGATAATTATGGGTCGTACCATATATGTACAGATTCCTATCTGAGTCTAGTTTTCATAGAAACAAACGGCATCAGTATTGAAGCCCCGTGCAGGGAGATATCCAAGTCGTAATGGGCAAAGGTCAGTGTAGTCGACCCCTACAACATGGGAGACTTTGACTAATAAACTGTACTAATTGGCCTGACCAAAAATTCTAGAAAAAAATACATAGATGGGCACATGAGTATAGTTTCTGGGAAAAATCACGAAACTGATTTTCGAGTTATGAAACTCAAGATATGATTTTTAAAACGACTAGTACACAGATTGGGCAGTGTCTGGAAAATAAATTTTATAAGGGGTTAAAGTCAGTTAACACCTCGTGTTCGACTCCGGTGTCGGTTTCGGGCTCGGGGTGTTACAGCAATTGGATGAATTGCTTTTGTAAAGAGTATACAATAAGAAGTTTTCAATCATGGTACTTCTTGTGGACTGAATCCATGATTAAGTAATTGCGAATTATCAGAATGGTGCTTCTGGACATAATTGTAATCACTAGAGCCTAATTGTATATGTCTGATTGGGCCCTCCGCTAGCTCAACAAAAACTTGATCAGATTGCATATGAATCAGAAGAAAATTCTATGACTTTGGGAATAATTTAATTGAGTCGATCTATTTGATGTGGAATTAAATTAAGTGGTTGTAAGAATTGTTCAACTAGAGAATTTGATTAAAGAATTTTCTTGAAAAATTAATTTGGAAAATCTAAGTGATTTTTGGAAAAATTAATTTTGATCAAGTAAAATTAAATTAATCAAATCAATTAAAATTAATATGATATTTTTGGAAGTTAATTTTCAAGTCAGATAATTGGCCTAATGGGTAATTGAACTTAAAATTTGGACCTAAGATCGTAAATTGGACCCGAGAGTCAAAAATTGAGACTAAGACTGAAAAACTGGTCGAATCGGGCCCGATATGTGAAACCAGGTTGACAGTCCAACCGGTGGCTAGACCAAGTCGGTTGGGTCGTCATTGACCCGAAAGAGTTGTCGGTTGGTTGTTGAAAATTGAGCAGTGGGATAGTTACACTCCTACTAGGACTCTACTAGAGAATTTGATTTCAAATTAATTATTCTAAAAATAATAATAGTTTTATATTAAATTTAATTTAATGTTCATCTTATAGATAAACATTATATTAATTTAATATTAAAGTGATTAAGTTTAATTATAGTTGAACTTTCTAAACTCTCATTCTATAAATAGAGCCTTGGGTCATTATTTACACACTTGAATTCAAGATAAAACTGTAGAGAGAAAACTCTCTGAAGTGATTATGCTAGAAAATTTGTAACACCCTTTACCCATATTCGATGCCGGAATAGGGTACGAGACATTACTAGAACAAATACATTTGTATACGTATTAAACCGACTTACAAAATTTCATTCAAATTAAGGTTTTCCAAATTATTAACATGCTTTTATAAATCTTTACATTATAACTTCAAAATACTATAATTATAACAAATAGGGCCTACGAGACCCGATACTTACTCATGTAATTCAATGCTTCATTTTTATTTCATTCAATTCACAATTTCTCATGTTCACAATTCAAATCAATTTCTCAATCCAATATACATTTTAGTACCACCATAATTCTTTTAATTCAAAACATATAACTAGAAACTTCCATTTAATTCACGTACAATTCAATATCATTAAGTTCAATACTAATACGTATTCATTATTTAACTCAACATTTATCGATTTTACCCTTCATTAACACATTTATAAAATTCTTAGTACTGCAATGCAAACATCACTTAAGCTTAAATAACAACATCGAATCAACTCACCATCCTTTTTTTCGTCATTTTATTCTTCAAGTATGAACTTAGTATTTCATTTCTTTTCCACACCCATTTCCTACGAATATTACACGAAACAATAACATATCATTCAACCATAGTCGCAAGCTAGTGCATTTAATCCATATACCATTCATGGCCTTACTTCATACCAAATCATATACCAAATATACCATACATACATAGTGTGAAACTTTATTTTCCAATATGAGCTTAAACCATGATCAATAACATACAAATGTAAGCATCATTTCTATTTCCACGTTTATCGATTATAATCGATCATATAACCAATTATACATAAATAATTCATATATATATTTAATTTTCCTCCTCCTCCTCTCCATTCCACATCCTTAGTGTACTTAACATTCTTAGAAATAACATTTTCTATAGTTTCTGTATTCACCCTTATGTATATTCAAAGCTATCTATCCGAGTCAGTATCACTAAATTATTTTTATCTGGAGCTAAAAAACTCCAAATTAAGAACCGTTAATTTTCTCTGAAACTAGATTCACATATATTCTCACCATAAAATTTTCAGAATTTTAGTTTATCCAAATAGTACAGTTTATTGTTTAAAGTTTACCCTGTTACGCAGTCTGACAGTTTTGACCACTCTTCACTAAAAATGAATTATCTAATTGTACAAAATTCAAATGGTGTTCTCATTTATTTCTATTTAAAATATACTCATTAAGGATTCTAATAATATAAATTATAACTCATAATTATTTTTTTACAATTTTTAATGATTTTCCAAAATCAGAACAGGGGATTTCGAAATCAATCCATCCCTGTCTCACTAAAATTCAAATATCTCAAAATATATAACTATTTTGCTTTCTCTGTTTCTTTTATGTAAAAAGAGACCCACTAATCTTTCATTTCATATCTTATTCACTCTCTAATTATATTTGCACCATTTTTGGTGATTTTTCAAAGTCACATGATTGCTGCTGTCCAAAACTGTTTTGTTGCTAATTCTACTTTTTCATAATTTCACTTTTTCACTTTCAATCACTATTCAATTCAAAATTCACTTTGCCATTTTCAAGTCAATATTCAATTCAATTCCACACATCCCTCATTCACATAGCACTATAACCATTTATTTTATAACACAATACAAGACTTCATCACTTCAGTCACTCTTTCGCAACTTATCACGTTCCAATCACATACTCATATCTCATTGAACATGTCGGTATAACAACAAATATTTGGGGTTTTTCACACAGTACTACCCATGTTACTTTTATCATTCGATACACGTAGTAGCCTTCACATAGTACTACACACGTGATCAAGTTTTATGGTTCACGTGGTAGCCTTCACATAGTACTGCACACGTGATTAAGTTTTACGGTTCACGTAGTAGCCTTCACATAGCTTTTCAGTACACATAGTAGCCTTCACTTAGTACTACACATGTGACCATCATTTATTGATTCACGTAGTAGCCTTCACACAGTACTACACACGTGACCAAAGCTTCTCGGTACACATTGTAGCCTTCACTTAGTACTACACATGTGACCATCATTTATCGATTCACGTAGTAGCCTTCACACAGTACTACACACGTATTCATTGATATCTTATTCAAATCTTTACCATTCCGACAGTTCCACAAAGATTCTTACTTTCCAATAATTTACAATTTCTCCATAGCACATTATAATATCAATCTTTCCACTCAACTCCATAACCAATTTAATAATTCGATTTAAATCACTTCAACCATTACTTGCAGTTGGTATATCCATAAACCAAGCTGATTTTAAACAAATCAACTATCAATTTCAAATTTCTAACTTTAATATAACTATTTCATATCCAACCCTTTCGCATATATTGTCACGAAATATAACAAAAATAATTATAACAATGTATTAATTACATATAACTTACCTCGATACAAAATGTAAAGATTTTGGAATTTAATCCCCAATCTTCTCTTTTCCCCGATTAAGGTTGACTTCTCGTCTTTCTTGATAATCGAGCTTGGAAGCTTGAAAACCATAACCATGGCTTCCCTCTTGCTAATTTCGGCCATGAAGTTGAAGATGATGATTTTTGGCCTATTTTGTTTTTTTTAATACTTTTTAATTACCAAATTACCAAAAATGCCCCTAACTTAAAAATTTCCTATTTCACTTATCTCATGTCCATTTTTGTCCACAATTTAACTAATGGTCTAATTACCATTTAAGGACCTCCAATTTAAAATTTCATAACAATTGGACACTTCTAACATGTAGAACTCAACTTTTGCACTTTTTACAATTTAGTCCTTTTGGCTAAATTGAGTGCCCAAACGTCGAAATTTTCGAACGAAATTTTCACAAAATTTCTAGAGATATTTTCTAATGTACAACTTGACCCAAAAGTTTAGAGAAATTGCAAAATTACCCCACTGGTAATTTTTGTGTTTTTTTATTCGAAGCGAACCTACACTTGGCAGACGGGAGCTTGAGGATAGCAAAGAAGACTACTCGGTTGAATCGCTCATCCTAGACAAATCGAAAAGGTACAATTTTAATTAAGTTTTTGTTATGTTAGATATCAAAACTAAGATATTGTTTTGTAAAAATTTTTAAAACTCTAGTTTTTCCCTAAATTTATTTTTGGCTACGTTTTCCAAACCCGTTTTTCCAACAAAATAATATTAAAATAAGCTACCCTAATCAGAGTTTAAGTGGGAAATTGATATTAAAATAACCTACAGTAATCAAAGTTCAAGGGCTAAACTAAAAACAGAGTTTAATTGAGAGAAGAAAAGCCAAAAAAATACGAGGCATAACTCTATAAATCTCCACCTTAACTCGTATTTTCACAGTACCTTCTTTGTGAAAGCCCGCCATGGGCCTATCTCGAACTATGCAGGATATTAACTGAGTCGAAGCTGTACGTAGAAGCTAGAAGTCTCCTAGCCTTCGACTTGTGCACTGCCAAATAAAAACTGACCCAGGTTTGATTTACATGAACGCAGTGCCTTATCATTTGAAAACATGCATCCAAAAGAGAACCCCTCTTATACGAAATGATCATACCTTTTTCCCTCCTATGACCAAGTTGTCTCCACTTCAAATGAGTCGACTTCGACTCCTTAACAGACGAGGAATGTCCTGTTTCACCGGTCACATTTAATCCTTTCAGAACATAAAGACTGTCAATCTTTTTTTATCTTTCATTAGAATGAGAGCCCTATAGGATACCTTAATGCGTCTTGACTCGATGTTAATTTTACAACCCTTCAAGTCCAAAATTTCCAAGAAGATGAGATTTTTCTTTAAGTCAGGCACATGCCTGACATCTGAAAGTGTCCTAATTGTCTCATCATGCATCCTGATCTGAACAGTACCAATACTGGTTACCTTACTGGGTGAACCATTCCCCATGTGCACAACTCCACCTTCAACTAAACTATATGTGGAACTAGTCCTTGTTGGGACACATGTGGAAAGAACACCTCGAATCTAAAATCCACCTTGACGTGACCTAACTTCTTACAATAGTGACATCTCTTGTCTCACTTCCTTGATGCTACCAAAATCGAGGCTTACCTATCTAACTTGCTACTTGAACTACACTTATTTTCAAGTTTGTCTTTGCTCAATAGATGACCCTATCTCTACCATAAATTAGAGTTTCCTTGAAAGACTTGTATGAAGTGGGTAAAGAGCACAGTAATAACATAACCTAATCTTCATCGTTAATCTGTACCTCAACATTCTTTAAATCATTCAAAAGAGTAATAAATCTCTAAGGTACTCACTTTTGTTCATGCGAAACATGTACAATCGCTGTTTTAGGACTAATCGATTAGCCAGAGACTTTGTCACGTAAAGGGTTTTTAACCTTTTCCATAAGGTAGTGTGTCGCCATGGGGAGCCCTAGTTTTATTTTTAAAGAAGAAGGATGCATCCATGAGACTCTGGATAGATTATCAGTAATTTAACAAGTTGACTGTAAAGAACAAATATCCCTTATCGAGGATAGGTGACTTATTCGATTATTTTAGGTTTGCGAAGGTGTTCTCTAAGATTGATCTAAGGTCAAGGTACTATCAATTGAAACTGAAGGAGGCGGACATTCCTAAGACCGCATGTAGGACTCGATATGTTTACTATGAGTTTCTAGTGATGTCCTTCGATCTCGTGAATGCTCCGAAAACTTTTATGGACGTAATGGATTGGGTTTTTAGCCTTATCTTGATAAATTTGTTGTGGTCTTCATCAACGACATCTTGATCTACTCCAAGTCTGAAATAGAGCATGATGAATATTTGAAGGTTGTCTTACAGATTCTTTGCAAGAAAAAGACTTTATGCTAAACTAAGTGTGAGTTCTGACTCCACGAAGTGATGTTTTTGGGTTACGTGGTATCAGCTGAAGGTATTGGGACAAAGAAAATGTGCAAGTGTACACAATTGCAACAAGTAATAAAGTGGTAAGTATTATTGAGTTATCGTACCCAAAGGGACTGAGCAAGTGAATATTTATGAAATGTAAAATTTAACTATTTGGTGGAGGAAAAATTTATTGATTTGAAGACGTGTTATAAAAACTAAAAATTAACTAAGAAAAAAAAACTAAAAATTCCAATGCATGATTTCTAAAAATGAGTTTAATCAATATGAAATAAATGTGTTAGATCAATTTTATTCTTTAACTTAGAATTATTAAAACTATGTTCGTGTTGTTATGAATAATTTCACAGCAACTTGGTCACTTGTTAACTAATGCACATACTTACTTACTAAAACCCGTTAATCTCTTGAACATATGTCTATGTCAATTCAAACAATTAATCAAATTTTTATAAGCAAGTATAAGATTAAGTGAGGTAACAATATATCTCTCTATTGAAACAATTTAATCATAATAATTTTACAAGTTATGCAAGGCTAATGTATTGTTTAATATTGTCTCTAATTTAACCCTCAACTACCTTAGAAGATTAAACATGTACAAATTAAATATTGTGTCAATTAATTAAAAATTCAATCCATTTAATAATTAGTTCAATTGTTATCTTACAATTAAAATGCAAGCATAACATAAGTATGATTTTATTTAATTGAACAATTTATTGAGACCTAATAACAACAAAAACACATTTTTAATAATCAAAGTGGACAGAATGCAATTAATCTAACACGAAAGGAATTTAAGTCATTTAAATTAATTTAAGAAAAACAAAGCAACGAATATTCATGTTTATGATCACAACATAAAAGGAAAAAATAAAGAGAAGGGAACTAGAAAACAAATCTCAGTGTTTCTCCGAGGCCAGACTAGTGCACTTCTATTCTTCTCTGCTTGTTCTATCGATCCAAGGCCTTCACGAACACTTGATTGCTTCTACTCTAAGGGGGGAAATCGAAAAGGGAAGGAAGACAAAGAAAATGAGAAAACAAAAAAAAGGAATAGAAGAGAGAAAAGGGAGAATATGCTGAAAATCTGGTTTGGAAAATGCAACGAAAAATAAATTTAGGGAAAAACCAGAGTTTTAAAATTTTTTTCAAAACAAGATCTTGGTTGTGATATCTAAAGTAATAAACACTTAGTCAAAATTGCGCCTTTTCGATTCGTCTAGGATGAGCGCTTCGACCTAGTAGTCTTCTCCGTTATCCCCAAGCTCACATCTGCCGAGTGTGGACTCGTTACGAATAAGAATTTTTTTTACAAAAATTACCAGTGGGGTAATTTTGTAATTTCTCTAAACGTTTGGGTTAAGTTGGAAATTAGAAATATATCTTTAGAAATTTTTTGGAATGATCTCTTCAGAGAATTTTCTCTCTACAACTTTCTATTGAATTCAAGTGTGTGTAAATAATAACCCAATGGTCTCTTTATATAGGGACAGTTTAGATAGTTCAATTATATTGAACTTAATAACTTTAATATTAAATTAATATAATATTTATCAAGAGAAATATTATATTAGATAAATATTATATTAATTTAATATTAAATATTATTAAAATAATAGAATGTTTATCTTTTATCAAATTAAATTTAATATTAAGATAATCACTTTAATATTAAATTAATAAAATACTATTAAGATAAGTATTCAATTAAATTTAATATTAACCTATTAAAATAACATTATTTTTGGAATTATTAATCTGAAATCAAATTCTCTGGTAGAGTCCCAGTATGAGTGTAACTCTTCCATTGCTCAACCATCAACGACCAACCGCCGCCAGCCACTGGGACGTCGTCGTCGTAGCCATCAACACCGCCATGTCTGGTGATGTAGATGTGACACCCTTATGGCACCCCGAGTCGATTCGGTCCGGGTCAATAACGACTTGACCGGTCTAGTCTAGCCACTGGTTGGACCGTCAGCCCGGTTTCACATCTCGGGCACGGTTTGGCTAACTTTTGACTCTTGGTCTCGATTTTGGGCGCCTAGATCCAATTTACGATCTCAAGGCCAATTTTCAAGTTCAATAACCCATTAAGCCAATTATCTGACTTGAAAATTAACTTCCAAAAATTTCATATTAATTTTAATTGATTTGATTAATTTAATTTTACTTGATCAAAATTAAATTAAAAATTAACTTCCAAAAATCACTTAGATTTTCCAAATTAATTTTTCAAGAAAATTCTTTAATCAAATTCTCTAGTTGAACAATTCTCACGACCGTATAATTTATTTCCACATTGAATAATCGACTCAATTAAATTATTCCCAAAGTCATAGAATTTTCTTCTGATTCAAATGCAGTCCGATTGAGCTTTTGTTAAGCTAGTGGATAGACCAATTGGACATATACAATTAGGCTCTAGTGATTGCAATTTGTCTAGAAGCATCGTTCCGATAATTCACAATTACTTAATCATGGAGTCAGTCCATAATAAGTACCACGATTGAAAACTCATTATTGTATACTCTTTACTAAAGCAATTCATCCAACTACTTTATCCAATTACCTTGTCATGTGTGTGTTACCCTTATATGATATCTTTGATCCCTTTGAGTTAAATCCGTTAACTCAATACAATCATATTTTATCTCATTGTCACCATTGTGTCTTTTTAATAATTAATATGATCATTTTCAACAAATGACTGTGATAAATTAGTCGTTTGAAATAAGTAACCCGTGACCACGTTCCATATTTATCAATCCACACAATGTCAATGAGAGGATATCATTAACTTTTTAATTGAACTATGAATTCCATTGTTGCTAGTAAAGTCATGCCATACATAAGTCATGTACCCAACATACCGACCATGAGCATGATCATTTTTAAAGCGTAAGCCTCCACTTATATCAAAGCACATGAGTTGCATATGTATGGTCAGTGGCTAACTCAAGATTGAGATAAATCACACCATGAACGTCACAAGTGAATTAATTCACAAACAGATTCAAAATTAATTCATCTTGGGTCTAGTCCAATGTATCATTCTACCAATGAATACATCTATGTCTCTACTCATGGAGTCAACTGCTCCGATACCAAGACTAGCCATCTCCCTAATTGGAATTGTAGACGACATAATAATCCTTCTCATTATTTGAATCAATTGCTCACTTTGATTCTTTTACAGAGTTACGGACTCATTTAGATTATCTTTTGAAGTAAGTTATCTTTCTCGCAATGTGAACTTTCTTTACAATGCCAGTTATCTTTAGTTTGAACTTTTAGACAATGAATGAGCTAGTATTTGCTCGTCACAATTTCGCTATGCATGCAAAATATAAAAGACAAAATACAAAAGACATATTAGCGAAATGTGAAATTAAATTTATTTATTTATTCATCGTTCAAATAAATAGAAAACAATTACATGTTTACTAAAACATGGGCACATTTCCCAATAATCTCCCACTTGCCCTAGTGAAAAAAGTGTGTCATGTTTCGCATTCCCATATCCTCGACATGTTTGTTAAAACTCCTAGTTACAAGAGTCTTAGTAAATGGATCCGCAAGGTTACTTTTAGAAGCTACTTTCATCACATTTACAATTCCTTCAGCTACTGCCTCTCGTATCAGGTGATACTTCCGATTAATGTGTTTCGTCCTCTTGTGACTTCTCATTTCCTTGGTATTTGCTATTGCAGCACTGATATCACAATACTATGTTATAACTTTTTCCATACCAGGAATAACTTCAAGTTTAGTTAAGAACTTTTGAAGCCATATTACTTCTTTTCTTGCTTCAGAAACAACCACATACTTCCATAGTATGTTTTATACATTCTTCTCCATAGTAGACTCAGAAATGCAAGTTTGTTTTACACTTCTCCATACTATGGTTCCATGACCTAGAACGAATACATTTCCTGAAGTTGATTTCCTCGAATCTTTATAGGTTTGGAAGTTTGAGTCTGTGTATCCAACAGGAGTAAGGTCCTCCCCAAAATACACAAGCATATAATTCCTAGTTATTTTAATATGCCTTAATATATACTTTACAGTTTGCCTATGCCTGAGACATAGATTTGCCTGATATCTACTAACCATTCATACTGCAAAACAAATATTTGGACATGTGCAAAGCATCACATAATAAGGATTTCAATTTTCGAAACAAATGAAACCTTACTCATATGCTCTCTTTCTTTTGTTGTCTTAGGACAGCCATTTAAAGAAAGATGAAAACTTGATGCATTTGGCTGAACGACTAGATTTGCATCAGTCATTGCAAAATGTTTCAATACCTTATTGATGTATGAAATTTGAGATAGTGCTATCATTTTATTCTTTTGATCCCTAATGATTTGAATTCCAAGAATATAACTAGCTTCACCCAAGTCTTTCATGCTAAACTATTGAGCTAACCATAGTTTAACCGATGACAATTCTCCTACTTTATTTCTGATAAGTAGAATATCATCGACATACAAAATGAGGTTGATCACATTTTTTCCTTTATACGCTTATAAACACAAGGTTCATCAGTGTTTTGCTCAAATCCAAAAGTCTTGATCGTTTGATCAAATATTTTATTCCATGAGCGGGACGCCTGTTTAAGTCCATAAATGGTCTTAGTAGTTTGCCAACTTTCTGATCCTTTTCTTTGACTACATAGTCAGTGGGTTGAGCCATGTAACTGGTCTCATCAAGGTTATTCAAGAATGTTTTCTTGACATCCATTTTCTAGATTTCATAATCCAGAGCAGCGACAATGGATAAGAGTATGCAGATAGACTTGAGCATGGCTACCGGAGAAAATGTCTCATCATTATTGATTCCTTCTTTTTGTGTGTAATCTTTCCTTACAAGTGTAGCTTTGTGTGTTTCCACTTTTCCTTCTACATTTCTCTTCTTCTTATAGATCCACTTACACCGTATGTGTTTAATCCCAATTAGTAAGTCTACAAATTCCCACATCGTATTGGATTTCATAGAATCTATTTTGGCATTCGTGGCTTGTTTCTAGAGCTTGGAATCAACGTCCTACATAACCTCCTCGTAAGTGAGTGAATCATCATCCTCATGATTGGCTTCCGTATTATAAATACTACAATCATAGATGAATAAGTCTGGTTTCTTAGAAACTCTTCCACTATGACAGATTCTCCTATGTTGATTGTTTTTAGGTCTTTCTACAACTTTCTCAAGAATTAAACTCGATGATTGTTCTACCAATCCCGAAAGTTCCTTGGGTACCACTTTACTTCAAGGCTTAAAGTTATCCATGTAGTTTTCATCGAGGAAAGTAGCATGAGTAGAAACTTTAATCGCATTATCTTTTAGACTGTAGAATAATCCTCCTTTTGTTCTTTTTTGATAGCCTACAAACATGCATAATTCTATCTGTGCATCCAACTTCTTTGCATCATTATCCAGAATGTGTGCTGGATAACCCCATATTTTAATGTGATTTAGAGCGGGTTTCTTCCATGCCACAGTTCATAAGGTGTCTTACAAGAAGATTTGGTTGACACATCATTCAGAATATAGCAAGTCGTTTGTATCGCATATCCCCAAAAGGAAGTAAGAAGTTGTGAATAGCTTAACATTGAACGAACCATGTCAAGCAAGGTTCTATTCCTTTTCTCAGCTATGCCATTCTACTGTGGAGTGCCTAACGTAATCAATTGGGATAAAAATTTCATTCTCTATGAGGTATCCAAAGAACTCATTGGAAAAATATTCCTTACCTCGGTCAGACCGAATATTATTTATGGGTAAACCTAATTGCTTTTCCATTTCTGCACGAAACTCTCAAAATTTATCAATGGTTTTGCTTTTGCAATGTATTAGATACACATATACATATCGAGAATAGTCGTCGATAAAATTCACGTAATAATCATAACTTCCTCAGGCACTGATGCTCATGGGACCACACATACGTCAGCGTGCACAAGTTTTAAAGGTTGGTTGGCCCTTGTACCTTTCGCATTAAAAGTCCTCTTACACATTTTACCTTCCAATCAAGATTCACATTTTGGAAGACTAACTTCCTTAAACGTACTTAAGGGAACATCTATCACGAGTCCAATGATTCTTTCTTGGTTAATATGACCAAGTCTTAAATGCCATAGGTACCCTTCATTAGAGTGAGATGTTTTAAGCTTTTTATTCACTATTTCAGTTTGAAGCATCGAGTAGTTATTTGGTTTGATAAAGTAGAGATTGTTTTCCATCCATCATTATAGATTAAAGAACGATTTCTGTGAATAGAAATCCTTTTACTGAATGTCACGGTATAACCGTCATAAAATAAACATGCTATAGAAATTAAATTCCTCTTAAAATGAGGTATGTAAAAAACGTTCTTTAAAACAATTTTCCTAAAAACATTAAAGTGTAAAATAACTTTTCCCACTGCTTTAGTTGAACCATAGCTCCCATCTCTGGTCTGTAACGAGAGTGTCATGTAGACTTCCCGTTTCGCTAAACCCCTGTAAAGAAACACAAACATGGTTAGTGGCTCCATAATCAATAACCTAGTTGTTAATTGATTCTTCCACTCAGCAAGCTTCAACCACAAAGAGTTGCATACCTTTGCCCTTTTCGGCTAGGTAATCCGAATATTCCTTGCAGTTTGATTTGAAATGCCCTTTCCTCCTGTTGGATAAGAAACATTTGATCTTTTTAGGATCATTTGACTTCTTAGCCTTCTTCCTATCTACACGAGGTGGAACCGAAAACTTAGTTAATTTCTTTTTTCCCTTAACTTTTTGTTTCCCCTTAGAGGACAATGGGCCCACAACTAAGTTTGCTTCAGGTTTCTTGAACTGGCTTACCACCATTCAGTATCAACTTATAGGATTGTAATTTCTTCATGAGTTGATTCAAGGTAAGCACCTTGTTCTTCAAGTTGTAAGCGGCCTTAAAACCAACAAACTCCTTAGTTAAGGATTTGAACACAAATTTAATTTGCATGTTCACGTCTAGTTTATCCCCATTGTCATCCGTTTTCACAAAGAATCCCGTAAGCTTAAGCATATGTTCTTTGACTGGAGTGTCAGTTTTCTGTTGAGAATTCATCAAATTTGTAATAGTGGATTGTCGAGCCAATGCGACTTAGGCTACGAGTAAATCCTCCAAATTTGTCATGATCTTTTTGGCAGTACAAAAATTCTCGTGTTGCTTTTGCAACACACTACTCATGCTAGCTAACATATAACATTAAGCAATCGAGTCAGAATTTCTCTAGTGATATCTCACTTTGGGCTGAGCTCTAGGTGGGCATTTTTCGTTAAGAACAAATTTGTGTTTCTCACAACTGAGAACTATCAGCAAGTCTCGTTTCCATTCTCGAAACTTATCCCCATTTAATTTATTCTCACTAAGAATGCTAATAAGAGGAGTGGACATATTAGAATTGAAAACAAAATAAAGTTTCGCTAATTACTATCTTTATATTAAGCAAATATAAAGATGATGCATGCATCTTGTATTAAAACCTTGAAAAAATATTTTTTTCGTTGCTATGATCATTCTCACACCCATCAACCATGTTGCCTTGGGGTCCCAAGATTAACTAGCAAGAACATGGATTACATCCAATTAGTTCGTGAATCTTAATTCTCAAGACTCCACATGAACTAACGATCGTTTAATGCTTGTCCATCATCTCTAACTTAAAATATCATTTCTTTGGGAACTACTTAATAAGAGATGATCTTGAGTCTATAACCATTGACTCAAAACCCATCATGAACATACTTTCATTTATGAGTCAACTTGGGACAATCTCTCTAAAAGTTATGCATGATTAGTTGTCCTTAAAAGGAAATCTCATCTAGTGAACCCACATGAAAAAAATTAACGTTGGGTGCGACTAGAGTAGAAACCGGCTTAAAAATTTATCATGCTACCACTTAGGGACCATTAATAGAGACCGTAGGTCTTGTTCAAGGACCTTCTCCCACTTAATATTTTAAAAACATGCAAGGTTTTTTATCCTAAATTTTAAGAATGATTCTACAATAGTCCTAGTGGCATTCCTACCTAATCTAAATGACATGCTTCCAATATATGCATGGCATGCTATTGCAATTTTATAATATCCATTCATAAGAATCAATCAATTTTAAAACAAACAATTTTGATTCTCCACAGTTTTTCTTTTAAGGGAAAAACTGAAGAAGTGAATGAGAACCGTGCACCGGTAGGGTCCCAAGAAAGGGAGGTGAGTCAAATTTGACTGCTTAAAAACCAAGTTTTTCCTAGCTAGAGCCAATCCTAGACATGCACCTTCTCATAGTTATCGAATAACCTAAAGAAGTGAATAAAACAATACAGCACATGTATTTTCTCATTAACACACTTCTAATTTTTAATTGATCAACTGTGGATCATCTTATATATATCACAATTATAACATTACATAATATTATAAATAATTATAAAGTAGATATATAATGAGATAAATAATTAAAATAAAATTGTCAGCCAAGGTTTCTACTGTTCTATTTCGAGAAAATAAATCAAAAATAAAATTACATAAATTTTCACCACAAGGCATTCCTTGGGTCTTCAACCACCATCACATCTTTTTCTCGTTATGGAATCCTTTTAGAAAAATTACATTTAAGTCTTATGTCTGTTTCCAACTTACATGAATTCTATGAATTCTAAAAAAATAGCCCTACGTGGAGATGATAGTCCACGATCTATTTCCTAAGAACCACAACCTCGATAAAAAATAATTATATACAAAATATATAATATCACATCCATTCCCCTATATAACTCAAAACACGCATAAGATCTAAAAAATATCACTTTCGATGTAATCAAATCATTCAAGAAGAAGAGGAATTTATTTTGATTTTCATGTCCACACGACCTAAAACACGGGCATGTGTCTCAGCCGTGTGTGACACATGGCCATGCGACACGATCGTGTGCCCCCTATAGGTTTTAAAGGTTGCTTTTTGAAAGTTACACGGCCTCATACACAGGCGTGTGAGGCCATTTCGAAGGTTACATGGCTTCGCACACGGGCGTGTGGCTTGGCAGTGTGACCCAACTCAGAGAGTTACACGGGCACGGACACAGGCTGGGACACGACTATGTGTCCCTATTTTGAATGTTACACGGATTGGGACATGGACGTGTGTCTCAGTCGTGTGACCCATGTAGTTTAAAATTTTCTAATTTTTTCTTCAATGTTTCAAATGTTTTCGATTTAGTCTCGAATTGTTTCTAAAGTGTTTCCAGGGCCTCGAAGGCTCGATTAAGGGACACTATGTATGTGTATGAATGGACTTGCAATGCTCAATGAAATGTTTAGAAATGAATTTTTTGATGATACAATTTTATGGTAATGCTCTATAACCCTATTTTAGTAACATATACGGGTTAAGGGTGTTATATTTAGTGGTATTAGAGCTACAGTTTTGTAACACCCCGTACCCGAGACCGTTGCCGGAGTCAGACACGAGGGGTTCACAGACTAAATTCGCTTACTATCGCAGTCCATTTTAAATTTTTCCAGACAGCTGGCTAACTGTGTCGCTGTCACCTTAAAAATCATATCTTGAGTTTCACAACTTGAAAATCAGTTTCGTGATTTTTCCCTGAAACTAGACTCCTATGTACATCTACATATTTTTTCTAGAATTTTTGGTTGGGCCAATTAGTACAGTTTATTAGTTAAAGTCTCCCCTGTTACAGGGTGTGACTACACTGACCTTCATGCATTACAATTCCGATATCTCCCTGTACAGGGCTTCAATACTGATGCCGTTTGTTTCTATAGAAACTAGACTCAGAGAGGAATCTATACATATATGGCATGACTCCTAATTATCTCTGGTTAATTTATAATGAATTTCCAAAGTCGGAACAGGGAATCCAGAAACCGTTCTGGCCTTGTCTCACGAAAACCTAATTATCTCTTAACATACCACTCATATGACCGTTTCATTTCTTCCATATGAAAGTGGATTCATCAAGGTTCATTTAAATAATTTATTCACTATTTAATTCTATTCCTACTATTTTTAGTGATTTTCCAAATCTACATCACTGCTGCTGTCAGCATCTGCCTTTAAGGTAGACTTTACCTATTAACAGTTTCCATGATTCAACTAGCCCTTTTAGCATAAATAGCACAAATTATGATAGTGATTGACCATTCCCATGGCCAATCCTTGTTAAGCATATCCACACCTCTCAATAACCATATCCATACTAAATGATTATAACATTATGCTCAAACATATATAAGCCATTTTCACAGGGCTATCCAAAATTATACAAATCCAAAGGGTCCATGACCCACTACAAAAGGGTAGTCCTATACATGCCATTTTCAGAGTTCAACCAAAAGTGTACCAAAAGGGCTTTGATAGTGTGGGCGACTTCGACTTCAATAATCCCGAGTCCGATAGCTGACGAACCACAATCTATAAAACAGAGATTCAAAGAACGGAGTAAGCATTTAATGCTTAGTAAGTTTTAAGCAAGACAAAGTGTTCTCAATCACTATTATTGGTCATTCATTTTAACTGTTCGATGAAGTTAATCTAGAGCTTCATCTCGATCTATAATATCATTAAACGCAACACTTGGCTGCCACATATATACTTTCAAATAATAATGACCTAGATGGTCAAATATTTCCAAAGCACATTCTCACATTTGGAGTTATAATATTAATCACATTTACCTACCTCTTTGATACTGATAATTCACCTCGAAATCACTCCACCGATGAGTAAGTAATACGTACCTGAACATCTTGAATACATAATACTTATCTGATGGTAACTTAATGCAGATACTCAATATCAAAGTCTTACTTGAATCCTAGCATTTAGCCGTCGGGTCTTTAAAGTTCGGATATAGTACGAGCACGAAGCCTACGGACATTAATCAGGATAATACTCTCGCATAAAGCCTGCGGGGTTTTAACCCGGATATAGTACCGACACAATTGCCCTTCGGGACTTATCACATTTATACACTTTCACATCCATCACGTTGGCCACTCGGCCCTGTCACATATATACACTTTCACATTCATCACATCGGCCATTAGGCCTCATCACATATATACACTTTCACATTCATCACATCGGCTATTAGGCCTTATCACATATATACACTTTCACATTCATCACATCGGCCATTAGGCCTTATCACATATATATACACTTTCACATTCATCACATTGGCCATTAGGCCTTATCACATATATATACACTTTCACATTCATCACATTGGCCATTCGGCCTTATCACATATATACACTTTCACATTCATCACATCGGCCATTAGGCCTTATCACATATATATACACTTTCACATTCATCACATCGGCCATTAGGCCTTATCACATATATATACACTTTCACATTCATCACATCGGCCATTCGGCCTTATCACATATATACACTTTCACATTCATCACATCGGCCATTAGGCCTTATCACATATATATACACTTTCACATTCATCACATCGGCCATTCGGCCTTATCACATATATACACTTTCACATTCATCACACTGGCCATTAGACCTTATCACATATATATACATTCACATCACAATTATCCAAATATACTTCACATATCACATATACTATCATGTATACACTTTGTCTTGGCCGAATCTACATTAATCATTTCCCAATGAATAATTCAATTTCACGCCATACTATCATTTCATATTCGAATACTCATAAACTTCCAATTTCACAAATTTTAATATCAAAGATCCATCTAACACTCATGTATCGTTTTACAATATCACGATTTAGAATTCACGTATGGGTTTAATCAATAGCTTATGAGTAACTAAAACAAGTTTTATCCATGTTTACAACAAAATCACATATTCACTACGAGCTGTTTTCCTGAGCAGTAGTCACTAAATTATTTATAACTGGAGCTACAAAACTCCAAATCACTTTCCGTTAATTTTCCCTGAATATAGACTCGTATATCTTCCATCCATAAAATTTTCAGAATTTTAGGTTTGGCCAATCAATACCAGATTTTTCTTAAAATTTCCCCTGTTTCACTGTTTGACTAATCTGACCACTCTTCACTACGAATCAAATTTCTCATTTTACAGAATTCAAAATGTGTTGTATTTGATTTCATTTGAAACTAGACTCATTAAGGAGTCTAAGAATATAAATTTTATCTTATAACCATTTTTGTACAATTTATAATGATTTTCTAAATACAAAACAAGGGATTTCGGAGTCATTCTGACACCGTCTCACACAACTTTAAATATCTCTTTATAGGAAATTTGTTTGCTCACAAGGTCTCTTTTATAAGAAACTAGACTAATTAAGCCTTGATTACATATTTTATTCAGCCTATAACTCCACACCAACAATTTATAGTGATTTTCTAAAATCACGTTACTGCTGCTGTCCAAAGCAAATTATTACAATTTGCTCTTAACTTTCCAAGTCCAAACACATATGAACTTACCATTTGAGTTTAAGACATATCGTGGCCACATCATATCTTATTAAATCAACTCATTATGTCCTATTATGATTGAATTTACTCAACGTTTAATCACTTAAAACTTACCTCGGAAGTGGTCGACGACTAGATATCCACGGCTATTTGTTTACTTTCTCTTTTCCCCCATCCGACTTTGATCCTCTTTGCTCTTAAGCTTAAGTAAAACAATAGATTTGCTTAAGTACTTAACCAATATTATTCACTTAACTATCACATTGGGCAATCACATATCATTTAATCTATATCTAAAACAATAGATTTCAATATGTATCATATTCGATAAAACATACCATGACTCGATTTCATGCTTATTTAATTTAGCTAATTTCATAGCCGATTAATCACCTTACCCCAACATTACTCAATGCCGAATATTAACCCAACATCACAAGCATAATCACCATGAAACTTACCTTGATACACATTTTATCCCATTGCCGAATACATATATATATATATCACCAAACAAATTTTTATTCACATCTCTATAATTGATCATAATCGGACATTATAAACAAATCAACTAGTTTAGCATTCAAATTCTTCTAATCATTCCTCAATCACTTACTCAATGAACAATAATCCAAGCACATCAAAGCATAGTCGAATGTATCATTCTTCTTAAATTCATATTCGAACACTCAATTAAATACTTACAATTTAGCACTAATTTGGCATTTCAACATAGCCAATTGTCATTAAGCAATTAAGCCACAAATATTCAATTTTACCAAGCTCAACTCATCTATAATCAACCCTCAATACACCTAAGCATAAAAACAACATCAAAGAAATACAAACATCCATGACCGAATGTCATCTTCATAAATTTACAAAAACATTTGCCATGAGTTAGCTTCTATACTTGATGACCACTCCAAATATACAAAGACTTTCAATGAAAGAGCATTAACATACCTCTTCCTAAACATCAACCAACCCATCATGAAGCAAGAAAATCCTCTTCTTCTTCCTTCCTCAAGTCACGGCAATAGGGGGAGCAAGGATGAGACAACTTTGTTTTCATCACCCCTCCCTTTTTATTACTTTATTACTAACCTTTTATTTTATTATTTCTAACATAAATCACTAACACAAAAATGTTTATAATAGGCTTTAACCCATAGCATGGCCGGCCACTACTTGTCATAGGTGGAAATTTGACATGCAAGCCCATTATTTCATAACATGCACTAATAGGTCCTTATAGATTAACCTATCACCTTTTAAAAGTGCCACACATAAGTCCTATTAATTAACTTCACATGCAATCGACTAAATCGAAGCTCAAAACTTTCACACATTCATATTCACATATTTTAGACAATAAATATCATATTCAAATAATTTGGTGACTCGGTTTAGCGGTCCCGAAACCGCTTTCCGACTAGGGTCATTTTAGGGCTGTCACAACTCTCCCCCACTTAAGAAATTTTCGTCCCCGAAAATTTCTACCGATGCATAGTTTAGGATAACGTCCTCTTATTGAATTATATCCACAAAGACATTAGCTCATCGATAGCAATTGTAATTCATTATTGATTTCGCATCGATCTATAAAATCATTTTCTTATCTTAAAACAAATACATAAACATTTCTACAAGTATGCGCATATATCTCATTTTCTTGATTTCATAAGCAATAATCACTTAACTTAATTCACAATTGCATTTCAAACACATATTAAGTACATATTAACATGTATAATTCACATCATCAACCCACATATTTGTAACCCACATTTTCATTCATGTATAAGCTGTAACCTGACCGAAAGTACACATATACTCAAACATCCCAATAAATATCCTTTATAACTCCATCATATCTCACTATTCAACTTAACCTATTTCCAACAGAAAATCAACTTCCACATACCTGAACATTGAATTCATTTAGCACATTTAATCACTGTTAACGATACACGTTGAATCATTCGAAATCATTACGGATACTCATTAAGCACATATAGCTCTTACAATGCCATATCCTAGATATGGTCTTACATATGCTCACACATCGAGCCGATGCCATGTCCCAGACATGGTCTTATACACTATCTCAAATCAATCCCTTCGTCCCAAACGAGGTCTTACATGAATTCCACTTCACACACTTAGTGCCCACTGACCGATCTCGCACTCATAGTGCTCGATTAAAGGAATTCGCACACACACAGTGCCTCTAATCATTCACACACATAGTGCTCTTATTCATTCGTTATTACACATTGAAATGACTTAACCAAGTCTATAAACATCATGTATGAACACTTTTAAACATATCATCTCATTTAAATTTGAATTCGTATAGTAATGAATACTTAAACTTTGCTCAAATTACCGGCACGAAGCCTACTAGGCACGAAGGCCCGAATACACGTCACCAACATGATTGCTCTTCGGGACCTAGCCCGGATATAACACCAGCACGAATGCTCTTCGAGGTTTAGCACGGATATATTACTAGCACGAATGCTCTTCGGAACTTAGCCCGGATACATCACTAGCATGAATGCTCTTCGGGACTTAGTCCGGATACATCACTAGCATGAATGCTCTTCGAGACTTAGTCCGGATACATCACTAGCACGAATGCTCTTCGGGACTTAGCCCGGATACATCACTAGCACGAATGCTCTTCGGGACTTAGCCTGGGTACATCACTAGCACGAATGCTCTTCGGGACTTAGCCCGGATACATCACTAGCATGAATGCTCTTCGGGACTTAGCCCGGGTACATCACTAGCACGAATGCTCTTCGGGACTTAGCCCGGATACATCACTAGCATAATGCTCTTCGGGACTTAGCCCGGGTCATCGTCGAGACCTTTAGCTCGGATGAAATCTCCACACAAGGCCAGCGAATTTTAATCCGGACATAATCTCTTCATATAGTCAGCGGGTCTTTAAACTCGGATTCACATCACTGAGTCTCATACATATTTATTCACATGTTATCATGTTTCACATGGCACAAATCACATTTATAATTTAATCAATTCATTCACATGTAAACATATAACATGATTCTTGACTTTAAGTCGTAAATATCATTCAAATCTAATACATGTATGCTTCTTTTACTAAACTTTCAGCTCAATAAGCAATCACACAAAAGCATATATCCCCAATCTCTTCCTTTGTTCATTTCTCTAATAACCTTATTATGATAAGGACAATGGGACATCATTCATCTATCATACATGTATATCATGGCATTTTAAGTTAAATACCAAATTCAATTACTCAAAACTTACTTATGTTATACCCTTCTCAATATTGACACGTCATAAGCATGTCTCAGTCCTCTCAATACCATCTACTACAGCTCGATCGGGATCGGAATTTATTACAATAAATAAACACATTTTCAATTGTCAGAAATCACCACACTATCAAATAATCACATAATGGCATGTATAGCTAGACCCAAACGTATTACGGTAGTCCTAGAATCGACTAAACCGTAGCTCTGATACCAATAAAATTGTAAAACCCCGTACCCGAGACCGTTGCCGGAGTCGGACACGAGGGGTTCACAGACTAAATTCGCTTACTATCGCAGTCCATTTTAAATTTTTCCAGACAGCTGGCTAACTGTGTCGCTGTCACCTTAAAAATCATATCTTGAGTTTCACAACTCGAAAATCAGTTTCGTGATTTTTCCCTGAAACTAGACTCATATTTCCATCTACAATTTTTTCTAGAATTTTTGGTTGGGCCAATTAGTACAATTTATTAGTTAAAGTCTCCCCTGTTACAGGGTGCGACTACACTGACCTTCATGCATTACAATTCGGATATCTCCCTGTACAGGGCTTCAATACTGATGCCGTTTGTTTCTATAGAAACTAGACTCAGAGAGGAATCTATACATATATGGCATGACTCCTAATTATCTCTGGTTAATTTATAATGAATTTCCAAAGTCGGAACAGGGAATCCAGAAACCGTTCTGGCCCTGTCTCACCGAAAACCTAATTATCTCTTAACATACCACTCATATGACCGTTTCGTTTCTTCCATATGAAAGTGGATTCATCAAGGTTCATTTAAATAATTTATTCACTATTTAATTCTATTCCTACTATTTTTAGTGATTTTCCAAATCTACATCACTGCTGCTGTCAGCATCTGCTTTTAAGGTAGACTTTACCTATTAATAGTTTCCATGATTCAACTAGCCCTTTTAGCATAAATAGCACAAATTATGATAGTGATTGACCATTCCCATGGCCAATCCTTGTTAAGCATATCCACACCTCTCAATAACCATATCCATACTAAATGATTATAATATTATGCTCAAACATATATAAGCCATTTTCACATGGCTATCCAAAATTATACAAATCCAAAGGGTCCATGACCCACTACAAAAGGGTAGTCCTATACATGCCATTTTCAGAGTTCAACCAAAAGTGTACCAAAAGGGCTTTGATAGTGTGGGTGACTTCGACTTCAATAATCCCGAGTCCGATAGCTGACGAACCACAATCTATAAAACAGAGATTCAAAGAACGGAGTAAGCATTTAATGCTTAGTAAGTTTTAAGCAAGACAAAGTGTTCTCAATCACTATTATTGGTCATTCATTTCAACTGTTCGATGAAGTTAATCTAGAGCTTCATCTCGATCTATAATATCATTAAACGCAACACTTGGCTGCCACATATATACTTTCGAATAATAATGACCTAGATGGTCAAATATTTCCAAAGCACATTCTCACATTTGGAGTTATAATATTAATCACATTTACCTACCTCTTTGATACTGATAATTCACCTCGAAATCACTCCACCGATGAGTAAGTAATACGTACCTGAACATCTTGAATACATAATACTTATCTGATGGTAACTTAATGCAGATACTCAATATCAAAGTCTTACTTGAATCCTAGCATTTAGCCGTCGGGTCTTTAAAGCTCGGATTTAGTACGAGCACGAAGCCTACGGACATTAATCAGGATAATACTCTCGCATAAAGCCTGCGGGGTTTCAACCCGGATATAGTACTGACACAATTGCCCTTCGGGACTTATCACATTTATACACTTTCACATCCATCACGTTGGCCACTCGGCCCTGTCACATATATACACTTTCACATTCATCACATCAGCCATTAGGCCTCATCACATATATACACTTTCACATTCATCACATCGGCTATTAGGCCTTATCACATATATACACTTTCACATTCATCACATCGGCCATTAGGCCTTATCACATATATACACTTTCACATTCATCACATCGGCCATTAGGCCTTATCACATATATATACACTTTCACATTCATCACATTGGCCATTCGGCCTTATCACATATATACACTTTCACATTCATCACATCGGCCATTAGGCCTTATCACATATATACACTTTCACATTCATCACATCGGCCATTCGGCCTTATCACATATATATACACTTTCACATTCATCACATTGGCCATTAGGCCTTATCACATATATATAAATTTCACATTCATCACATCGGCCATTCGGCCTTATCACATATATACACTTTCACATTCATCACACCGGCCATTAGGCCTTATCACATATATATACATTCACATCACAATTATCCAAATATACTTCACATATCACATATACTATCATGTATACACTTTGTCTTGGCCGAATCTACATCAATCATTTCCCAATGAATAATTCAATTTCACGCCATACTATCATTTCATATTCGAATACTCATAAACTTACAATTTCACAAATTTTAATATCAAAGATCCATCTAACACTCATGTAACGTTTTACAATATCACGATTTAGAATTCACGTATGGGTTTAATCAATAGCTTATGAGTAACTAAAACAAGTTTTATCCATGTTTACAACAAAATCACATATTCACTACGAGCTGTTTTCCTGAGCAGTAGTCACTAAATTATTTATAACTGGAGCTAAAAAACTCCAAATCACTTGCCGTTAATTTTCCCTGAATATAGACTCGTATATCTTCCATCCATAAAATTTTTAGAATTTTAGGTTTGGCCAATCAATACCAGATTTTTCTTAAAATTTCCCCTGTTTCACTGTTTGACTAATCTGACCACTCTTCACTACGAATCAAATTTCTCATTTTACAGAATTCAAAATGTGTTGTATTTGATTTCATTTGAAACTAGACTCATTAAGGAGTCTAAGAATATAAATTTTATCTTATAACCATTTTTGTACAATTTATAATGATTTTCTAAAAACAAAATAGGGGATTTCGGAGTCATTCTGACACCGTCTCACACAACTTTAAATATCTCTTTATAGGAAATTTTTTTGCTCACAAGGTCTCTTTTATAAGAAACTAGACTAATTAAGCCTTGATTACATATTTTATTCAGCCTATAACTCCACACCAACAATTTATAGTGATTTTCTAAAATCACGTTACTGCTGCTGTCCAAAGCAAATTATTACAATTTGCTCTTAACTTTCCAAGTCCAAACACATATGAACTTACCATTTGAGTTTAAGACATATCATGGCCACATCATATCTTATTAAATCAACTCATTATGTCCTATTATGATTGAATTTACTCAACGTTTAATCACTTAAAACTTACCTCGGAAGTGGTCGACGACTAGATATCCACGGCTATTTGTTTACTTTCTCTTTTCCCCCATTCGACTTTGATCCTCTTTGCTCTTAAGCTTAAGTAAAACAATAGATTTGCTTAAGTACTTAACCAATATTATTCACTTAACTATCACATTGGGCAATCACATATCATTTAATCTATATCTAAAACAATAGATTTCAATATGTATCATATTCGATAAAACATACCATGACTCGATTTCATGCTTATTTAATTTAGCTAATTTCATAGCCGATTAATCACCTTACCCCGACATTACTCAATGCCAAATATTAACCCAACATCACAAGCATAATCACCATGAAACTTACCTTGATACACATTTTATCCCATTGCCGAATACATATATATATATCACCAAACAAATTTTTATTCACATCTCTATAATTGATCATAATCGGACATTATAAACAAATCAACTAGTTTAGCATTCAAATTCTTCTAATCATTCCTCAATCACTTACTCAATGAACAATAATCCAAGCACATCAAAGCATAGTCGAATGTATCATTCTTCTTAAATTCATATTCGAACACTCAATTAAATACTTACAATTTAGCACTAACTTGGCATTTCAACATAGCCAATTGTCATTAAGCAATTAAGCCACAAATATTCAATTTTACCAAGCTCAACTCATCTATAATCAACCCTCAATACACCTAAGCATCAAAAACAACATCAAAGAAATACAAACATCCATGACCGAATGTCATCTTCATAAATTTACAAAAACATTTGCCATGAGTTAGCTTCTATACTTGATGACCACTCCAAATATACAAAGACTTTCAATGAAAGAGCATTAACATACCTCTTCCTAAACATCAACCAACCCATCATGAAGCAAGAAAATCCTCTTCTTCTTCCTTCCTCAAGTCACGGCAATAGGGGGAGCAAGGATGAGACAACTTTGTTTTCATCACCCCTCCCTTTTTATTACTTTATTACTAACCTTTTATTTTATTATTTCTAACATAAATCACTAACACAAAAATGTTTATAATAGGCTTTAACCCATAGCATGGCCGGCCACTACTTGTCATAGGTGGAAATTTGACATGCAAGCCCATTATTTTCATAACATGCACTAATAGGTCCTTATAGATTAACCTATCACCTTTTAAAAGTGCCACACATAAGTCCTATTAATTAACTTCACATGCAATCGACTAAATCGAAGCTCAAAACTTTCACACATTCATATTCACATATTTTAGACAATAAATATCATATTCAAATAATTTGGTGACTCGATTTAGCGGTCCCGAAACCGCTTTCCGACTAGGATCATTTTAGGGCTGTCACAAGTTTAGTCAGTTCTCGGATTGAACATGGCATGTATAAAGTTTAGAAATACATGCCATTTTATAACCTATGATAGTGTGATGTCTCGTGACTTTGTTGAGATTTGTTTTATTTACAGATAGAGATGTTTTCCAACAAAGCTAATTTCGATAATGCTGAAAGCAAGACTCAAGTATCTGATTAAAAAGTTTCTATTGATGGGAAGAAACTCGTAAAGGTAAGAGTAAAGGTCTATAATGTTATGTTCATAATGAAAGTTATGTTTGAAATTTATATATGAGACTTAAATTTAGTGGCTTTACGACCTCCAGCCCTTCACCCTCAAATTCTTATACAACGAAATTTAAGCAAGATTTATGCTGTTTAAGTCTGTAAAAAGGAAAATCGAAGAGCTAAGTGGTTAATTGAGTAATACTGTGGTCAGAGTAGAGAATTGGTTAGCAAGTAAAAAAGAAGTTTTCACTGGTAATCGACTTTATCAGAGATGATATTCAAAGAACGGGTTAACCAAGATTTCTTTTGAATTGATTTCTTTAGTGGAATGGGATAATGTGGGATCATCGATGACTTTAGTAGTTAGTGGGATAGTGTTTGAACTGTAAATATATCTAAATGCAACTGTTAGGGTCGAGTATCTTACAACGATCTCCTCTGAGTATTTTATATGTTCTTTTATCCTCAGAGACATATGTAACTATTCATCTTCAGATGTGATTCTTATCATATGAAAATGTTGGCTAACCATAATATTAGACAGAGGTACTGTTAGTTTGGTTGATTAGTGATCGACATTGCTCTATTTTTCTTTGGCATTCTAGTTCATTATGTTCGGTAAAAGACTCGAAGATAAGACTCATATGATGTTATTTTTCTACTTCTACTGGTTGATGCTCTGATTTATATATATGCAATTTATGTTGTCTCTGTCACAACTGATTCCAATATGAATGAGCAATATTCTTCTTCTAAATTTTTTTTGGGGTATCATCGATCTCTTTATCATTCAATATGGGTTGTATTTTTGGAAAGTCAGTAGAGCTTTATATCTTGGAATTCTTTATCCCAGCAATCTTATTATTCTTATTGTTTAATCTATCAAACATGGTTCATCTGTAAAGGATACTCTTTGGGCGGAGGTAATTGCAACATCCCGAATTTTGGGCCTAGAAGAAATAGGTTTTGAAGAAGGGAACGGTTAGGAGATTGCACATAAATATTTAGTTGTGCAAGGAAGTGACATAAATGAATGTCTGCTTCAATGGTTAAGTGATTTAGGAGTGTTTGGAAGTGTCTGAGAAGTCAGGGGGTTCAAGTCTTAGCTTTTGCAAAATTTTTAGTTTTGCTCTTAAATGAATCTGGACACTTGTTTATAGGCTTTATAAATAATAGTGTTGGTTTTATGACACAAAAAGTGCTTGTGGCCTAGTGGCAAGGTGGCGTGATGTGAAATATGAGGTCTGAGGTTCAAGTCCTGGGTTGTGCAATGGGTATTTATTTTGCTGCTTGAGCCGTGTAAGTGGCAGAGTTGGAGTGAAATACTACTGAAGGAAGTTTGAGCTGGTCATAGAGGGAGTTGAGAAGGAATCGGTGGAGTGATAAGGGGAGAGATTTGAAGAGAAAATCAAGGAGTTGTTGAGAGGAAGAGTTATGCCGAAATTGGACTTTGGCACTCTAGGAAATTCGGGTAAGGGGGATTGCTAGTGTCGAATTGGTCATTCTGAGGCTTTCGGTATTGGAGTACATTCCCTCTTTCTCAGTTGAAAGTTTTAGTAAAATTCACAAAATTTAAACATTAGAGTTTTCAAAAGCTTCCGCGATTTTAGATCAACCTTTTATATCAAAAGCAGACAATAAGGCAAACGTTTTGGCTAGATGATTTGTTAAATAATAATTACGGGGTTTTTAAGCCTAGAAACAAATTTTTACCAACGAATTTAGTTTTTCGCTAAACACCTCAATGTGAGACCGCCAGATCTGACCGTAACGTCTAGGCCAGGTTTGGGGTGTTACATTTAGTTGTATCAGAGCCAAGTTGCAAAACTCGGCTGTGGAATGGGTTTTGAAAATATTGGAATTTCTAGAAAACTGTTCTTGTAGTGTTTTGGAAGGTTTACAAGTGTGGCACACCGAGTCTCCAGCGCCGAATCCATAAGTTTTCTTTATACTGTAGACTGCTTAAACTGAAATACACTGAGAGACTACTATAGATAGTAGGACTGTACTAAAACTCATTAGTTAGAGTAAATTGAGACTGTAGGAAACTGAAAACTGTAGGGAGACCTTGATTTGCAAATACAAAACTCTGACTACTGCTTTTCATAAGACATCTGTCAATAATTATTGGAATTACAAACTGATACATAAAACTTCTTAAACTGATAATACGTTACTTGATATGAGCACAAGAGGTACACACGGACGAGGTACAAGAGACCATGGTAGAGGCCGTAGAGGTGTTCAAGTTGGGTCCTCGTCGTTTGGCCATATACCTAATTTGGAACTAGAGTGCGGAGCGGAAGCGTAGTGGTGGAGTCTGTGTTATGCGACTGATCTGATAATTGGATATTTCGAGGACGAAATTTCTTTAAGGAGGGGTGAATTGTAACATCCCGAATTTTGGGCCTAGAAGAAATAGGTTTTGAACAAGGAACAGTTAGGAGATTGCACATAAATATTTAGTTGTGCAAGGAAGTGACATAAATGAATGTCTGCTTCAATGGTTAAGTGATTTAGGAGTGTTTGGAAGTGTCTGAGAAGTCATGGGTTCAAGTCTTAGCTTTTGCAAAATTTTTAATTTTGCTCTTAAATGAATTTGGACACTGGTTTATAGGCTTTATAAATAATAGTGTTGGTTTTATGACACAAAAAGAGCTTGTGGTCTAGTGGCAAGGTGGCGTGTTGTGAAAATATGAGGTCTGAGGTTCAAGTCCTGAGTTGTGCAATGGGTATTTATTTTACTACTTGAGCCGTGTAAGTGGCAGAGTTGGAGTGAAATACTACCGAAGGAAGTTTGAGCTGGTTATAGAGGGAGTTGAGGAGGAATCGGTGGAGTGATAAGGGGAGAGATTTGAGGAGAAAATCGATGAGTTGTTGAGAGGAAGAGTTGTGCCAAAATTGGACTTTAGCACTCTAGGAAATTCAGCTAAAGGGGATTGCTAGTGCTGAATTGGTCATCTTGAGGCTTTCGGTATTGGAGTGCATTCCCTCTTTCGCAGTTGAAAGTTTTAGCCGATTTTGGTTTACCTTTTTACGGTTGGTGCATACTTTGCCAAGTTTCGGGTTCGTTTCTATTTCTCTTCTCTCATCACATTTTGCTTTTGGCCAAATCTCTCTTCCCTTTTTCTTCTTGTTGGCCGAACCTTTTCTCCTCTCTTCTTTTCTCTTTTCTGTCGAAAGCTCCCTTCCTCTTCCCCTCTTCACTTTGTCGATTCCTTCCTTATTCTTCTTTTCCAAACCCCAATCGTTATTCTTTCTTCCTTAGGCCGAATTCCACATCTTTCCACCCCCACCTCTTGTTTTCTTTTTCTCCTCATCTTTTCGATTTCTCCCCTAGTCAACTCTTTCCCTTTTATTTGCTCTAATTGCCGAATCCTCCCATTCCCTGGGGGCCGATCATGGGTCTTGCGTTTGGTAGTCATTCTCTCGCACGTTATTGGTAAGTATTATAGAATGGTGTTTTCCTTTATCGGCTAACTTAAGTGCTTACCTTTTTCAGTTAGTGCCTAGGAACCTCTTAAAGAGTCGAAGGTTGGTGAATACTCTGGTTAAGCGAACCGTTCCTTCTCGCTCGATCAAGTTGGGGTAAGTTAGCAATCGTAACAACTTAGGATTAATTGATGGTATAACTACGTAGACGATTAACTAAGATTTTTGGTCAAATGTAGGTTTTGGGTGCTCGTGGATTGTGGTGCTTTCTCACAAATCAGGTGTGTAATCACCCACTACAATCGTAGACCGCCGAAAAACTGATAACACGGCTTTTGAGTCCACACGGGCGTGCGATCGCTTGAGTGGTCGCCTAACTTGCGATTTGTGGGCAAATGATCGAAATAACCTTGATAGGTAAAATGACCGAAATACCCTTTATGGGTAAAATGACCGAAATACCCTCGATGGTTAAAATAACTGAAATACCCTCGATGGGTAAAATGACCAAAATATCATAGAAGCATAAAATGATCAAAATACCCTCGATTGGTAAAATGACTTAAATACCATCGAAGGGTAAAATGACCAAAATACCCCCGAAGGGTAAAATGATTGAAATACCCCCGAAGGGTAAAATGATCGAAATACCCCGAAGGGTCAAATGATCAAAATATCCCCGAAGGGTGAAATGATCGGAATACCCTCGAAGGGTAAAATGACTGAAATACCACCATAGGATAAAATGACTGTTATACCCCTAAGAGATGAAATGACTGATATGGCCTTATGTTATGTATAACTGATTTGCTCTATGATATGTATGACAATGATTGACCATGACATTTTGCATACACGTATGATATTATGTCACGACATGTTGCATGGGGTTGGGTTGTTAGATTTGGAGGAAGTGTACTGTATTGTTAAGGTCGTACGGGTCGCCCAAGACGACTGTGGACCTATTGGTGGCTTTTCCACATATACTGTTACTGGCAACTTTGCTGCGATACTGTTACTGGTAGTTTTGCTGCGATACTGTTACTGGCAGCTTTGCTGCGATACTATTACTGGCAACTTTTTTGCGATATTGGTCTGTTTGTAACACCCCTAACCCGTATCCTTCTCCAGAATAGGGTTATAGAACATTACTGGAGTTTACAAATTAATTTACAGGCATTTCATTTCATCAAGCATTCATATTTATAACCAATCAAAATCAAAACATTTATGAGCTAACATTAACCAATTTAACTTATACAAGTCATTATAACCAGAATCAAATCATCCAAAATTACCAATAGAACCAATGGATAACGTGATATATCTCCAACAAGCTTCCAACCCAATCCAGCTTTCGATAATCATTTCAAAACATCTAATAATTATACCTATTACCAATAATAATTCAATTCCAATAAGAAAACACACATATATAATATTCATTACCAAATAGCATTCAATTCTATTAAAATTATACAAAATATAGTTCATACGAACTTACCAGGCTAAATTGCAGAAATAGCAAAATTTAGGGACATTTTGGAAAATTGCTATTTTTCTCGAATTTCCACCCAATCTTGATCTAAATTAATATTTCATTCAATTTACTAATTTAAATAATAAAACAATTCATTTCATGCAATTTGGTCACTTTTTAACATTTTTACAAATTTACCCTTAAAGTCTCACATTTGTTCAATTTAGTCCTTGAACCTAAAACATGTAAATTGCTCATTTTTAATGAAAACTCATGCTAGTTGAATAATAATATATTTTCCTCCTCCTCCTCTCCATTCCACATCCTTAATGTATATAACATGCTTATATGTAACATTATCTATAATTTCACCATTTATTTATATATTCATTCAAAGCTGTCCACTTGAGTCATAGTCACTAAATTATTTATATATTGAGCTACAGAACTCCAAATTGAGATCCGTTAATTTTATCTAAAACTATACTCACATATATTCTTACCATAAAATTTTCAGAATTTTTGGTTTAACCAATAAGTACAGTTTATTCCTTAAATTCACCTCTGTTCTGTTGTCTGACACTTCCGACCGTTCTTCACTAAAACTTAATTATCTCCTTGTAAAAAATTTGGATGATATCCCTGTTTATTTTTATTGAAAATAGACTATTTAAGGATTTTAAACATATAAATTATAACCCATAATTATGTTTTTACAAGTTTTTATGATTTTCCAAAGTCAGAACAGGGGAACCCGAAATCATTCTGACATTGTCTAACAAAATCTATTATATCTCATGATTTACAATTCCATTACTTACACCGTTTCTTCTATGAGAAGCTAGACTCAGTAATATTTAATTACATATTTTTTTCATCCTCTAATTTCATTTCTAAAATTTATGGTGATTTTTTAAATTTAACCTACTACTGCTGTCCAAAACTGTTTTAGTGCAAAATGTTAATTACTAAGTTTATAACTTCCTTATTCCCTTTCTCTATAATATTTCCCATCACTTTCACTTATTTATCTTCACTAATATATCAAGAACATAAGGGTGCGTTTGGTTCGCTGTATTGGATTAGAGATGTATTGGATTAGAGGTGTATTGGATTAGAGGTGTAATAGCAAATCAACTGTTTGGTTGACTGTAATGGAATAGAGGCGTAATAGTAATATTGTGTTTGGTTGAATGGAATAGAGCTGTAATAGCATAGTGGAAAAAACTAAAATGACTAGAATACCCTTAGCATAAATTTGTTTTGGTAAATGATTATTGTTATTGTTATTTAAATTTTAATAAGATTATTATTATCAATAATAAATATTTTAATCATATTTAAACATAATTATTATTAAATATATTTTAATTAAAGTATATAATTTAATAAAATTCTTAATAATTACCAGAAATTTGTTTTGGTAAATTATTATTGTTATTGTTATTTAAATTTTAATAAGATTATTAATATCAATAATAAATAATTTAATCATATTTTAACATAATTATTATTAAAAACATTTTAATTAAAATATATAATTTAATAAAATTCTTAATAATCAATATTCTTATATAAATTTACTAAAATCATAATATATGATACTATAAAATATAATTTAACATAATTATTATTAAAAACATTTTAATTAAAATATATAATTTAATAAAATTCTTAATAATCAATATTCTTATATAAATTTACTAAAATCATAATATATGATACTATAAAATATAATTTAACATAATTATTATTAAAAATATTTTAATTAAAATATATAATTTAATAAAATTCTTAATAATCAATATTCTTATAACAAAAATTCAAAGTAATTTCCGACGGCTAAAATGTTAAGACTACAATTGTAATAGCATTACATGTTAGATCAGTAAACCATATAATAAAAGTATTGGCATATCAAACACTGCCTAAACCATGGAAAAATGACAAAAAAAAGTAACTGATTCCAAAGTATCTTAACAAATAAGCATTCTGGATTCACAACAACTACCACAGGCAAATGCAAAGATGGGAAACCCCCAGTTGGGAATGAGAAGTCATTGCTTGTGCATCCTCCATTTGCAATGTATTGTTTGGAGCTTGTTGATATACTTGAACCAACAATAGGACCATTTCCCATGGCTTTGGTTGAGTACACGTTCATGTTACATACTTTTTTGACTTTCTTCTCTTGTACCTTTACAAGTTTGAAATGACATTAGAAGTACCCAACAGAATGACAAGGTTAAATTTGTAGATTTGCTATGTTGCTGCTTTTGGGATATTGATATTCATTGGGAAAAAATAGTGGAGTTATCACAATAATAATTTGTGTATAACTTCATAACTGTAAAATCCAGAATAGAAAATATGCCTTTACCTACCTTCCATAACTTTATTGTTCTGTCATTTGTCGACAAAAGAAAAAGAGCACCATTAGATGACTGGCACCACCTAATTTTGTTAATTTTCTCCTCAATTTCCAAGCTCTTCAGATAGTCAAACTGTATTAAACCAAGGGAGTACACGTTTTCAATATTCAAGTCCAGAAAGTTTTTAGCATGTACTCCCAATAATCATTATGTTTATGTCTACCACAAACCAAGCATAAATACCTCAGGTTCGTGGCTTTGAAACTCTGTTTTATAGCGAAACTCAGGATGCCTATTGATTGGATAATCCATCTTCTCTAGATCTCTTCGATGTCCAACATGCTACATATTATAAAACGGTATGACAAAGTGTGAGAACAGAACACCGGAGAATCACAGTAAGTGAAACAAGCAGGTTCAGAAATATTAAAAAGAAAAATGGTCAGAGAACGTACGTCTTGAGTGTCAGTCCTTTCAAACAAAACCACCCGACCCCCACGATCACCGATAGCAAGGTGATCGCCATTTCTATTGAATTCAATTACAGATATGATATCAACTGAAAAAGAAACAATGGCATGTAAATGAAGTGAAAAGAGAACTCATAAAGAATGATTTATTCCTAGTGATGACAATTGAGAACTCATCACATCGCATGCATCAAAAAATGACAACTTAAAGATCACACCTCAGGTTTCTCCCACATTATGCAGTGACAAATAATTTGAAGATAAAGATCCACGACACTTTAAGACATACAGATGCTCCAAATTTAAGAATATTAAGTCCTAATCTTCCCAATTTTATGGAGGTTAAGCATGTAGTAATTGCACAGTTCATTTTTCAACATTTCCTCTATTTTTCTTTTGTTTACTTTTGCTTGGTGATAATAACCCCAGTCATACGCCCTATCTAATTGAGATATACTATCCTATCAGTTGAAGTTGCATCTAGATAATGTAACTGGCACCAACAATCTTCGCATTTTATAGTTTTTATTGAAGACATTTACAAATTTCAAACAAGGAAAATATGGTCTTAAACACAACATTCCCTGTTAAACCAATCCAAACAGCTATGAATAATCACTATGAAATCAATCATGGTATTACCCAATAAAGAAAAAAATGAGGTGTTCGAATAACATAGATCTTTAATTCCCTTTAAACGGTTCTCCAAACCAATAAAGATTGTACCAATACCTTATCCATTTGAATTTACATTCTATCTTAGTTACCATTATTTTATCTAGATTTTAGGTGAGTATCGAATATGAATATGCAAGTATACTCAATTTTCTTGAAGATCATATCCTATAGTTATGTCCAAATAAGTATCAAATACTATTAGATCCACTCTCCAAACTCCAGCAAACACAATTAATTTATTTACTTTGCATGATTCAAAGCAGGAGGTGGTTTCCATTCAATATGTCTCAATATGTACAATAACAATAATCCATCAACTATGTATATAAACATTATTGAATCACATTACTAAGAAACTAAATAAATAGGAAAATAATGCGGTGTATAGGACGATTTGTAAGATTGCACTTTGTTCTAATATTTCTAATTTTATTACATATATATTAATTTTTCTGATGATTCTTCAATTGAATTTATACAAACAAAGAGAAAGAGATATCACTGAATCACCGATCACGTAAGGATTCATTTAGAACAAATTCGAAACACACTGTTATGGAACAAAATAGAAAGCCAGAAGAAAAGCAGAAAAAGAAAGGAGGACAGAAACAACAGAGAATGCAGAAGAAAATAGAAAAAATAGAGACAAAATAGCAAGGACGAGGAGAAAGGAAGAAGGGAGACGAAACAGATTTAATTCATCAAAAAAGCCTTAAAAAAATACATAAAGAGGATTCAAATGAGAAACACAAATAACTATCGTTTGAATCGAACACAAGTTAGATAACAAGAAAGCATAAAAACAAACTGATCAACCAATTGATCAACCAAAATCAGCAGCAGCACAATGAAAGCAATGTAATAGGGTAATCGTTCAAGATTCATACCTCAACAAAAACCAAACGCCGAGACCGGAGAGAAAAAAATGAAGCAGTAGATTTCGGGTAAAGAAATGGGGACCGAGAGAGAGAATCGGTAAAGAAATGAGATGAAATGATGAGGACAGAAAAAAAGAGAGGGTGGAGGACGATTTCGGGTAGGGAGGGAGGGTAAAACAGAGACTTGGGGAGGGAAGCCGGACGTAATGTGTAATACTCGATTTGGGAAGGGATTAGAGAAGCAGGGAATTTGGGGATTAGGTCGGGATTGTATTACGCGCGTAATACCTATTACAGCGAACCAAACGCCGGAATAGGGGCGTAATGTAATAGGCGCGTAATCGGGGCGTAATGGATTAGCTAATACACTGAACCAAACACGCCATAAGACTTTATATAATAAAACTCTACTATAACATCCTTTCCATGCTATTTCAATAATATCAAACTTAAAAATATATTGAAAACTCAATGTTCTTACCTTGTCCTATTGATTTCAATCTTTAACTTGATTTTTTCTCTCTTCCAGCTTCAATTTCTTGAATCCAACTTGATATTGTAGCTCCCTATAGTCTCCTTGTTATCTTTCTCTCTTGATGGATATGAAAATACTTTTGATTTCTAGGTGAAAATGGTAAGTTTTTGGAGGAATGACCAAATTGTAAAGAAAGCAAAACTTTCCTTCTTACTCTCTTCTCCTCACGTTGGATGCTTGGAAGATGATGGGTTGGTTGCTTTTCATCTTTATTTCCACATATATATATTAAATAAATTAATAATAAAATAATAAAATATCATTAAAAATCAAATTAAAATATCAATAAACTAATATTTATTTAATTAATTAAACTAAAATATCACCAAAATCATCATTTCCTTCTAGATTTCTCTCTCTTCTAATTGACCATTTTGCCCTTTATGTTCTCTTAAAATTCCATCCTTGAGTCATCACTTAATTCGGTAAAATTATGATTTAGTCCCTCAAAATTCTTTACCTTTTCAATTTGGTCCTAATTCATCCATTTTCCTTGGTTTCTAGATTATTCTACCCTTAAAATATTTGCACTATTAGTCCTTCAAATTTTTCATATTTACACTTTAACCCCTTAAATTTTGAGTATTTATTCTTGGGCCATAAAACTTTTCTCACTTTTGCGATTTAATCCTCTCTTGAATTAATATGTCATAATATACTTCTCAATGTTGACATAACTCAAAATTACCCTTTTTATCACTTTATTTCCTTATTTTACTATATCGGGAATATTATCTTACTTTCTTACTATAGTAATTTTTTTGGGTATTACATTTCTCTCCCCCTTAAAATAAATTTCGTCCTCGAAATTTCCTTATTTTCTTTTGATCATGAACTTCATTTTCCTTTCCATAAGAATAGAAGACCTTTAGAAGATTACTTTTGGAGTTATTCATATAATCCTATGTTTCCTTTTTGCTCAATTTACAAGGAAATTCGTAATTAATATACATTTTCAATTTCCTTTAAATATCAAACATATAATGATTTATTGGTATATATATTAATTCATACTTCAACTTCAAATTTTCAACAATAACAATTAATCAAATTAATATCGCATATCCTTAAACTGAATTTAATCGTCTTGTGAACCTCTGGTTCATGTCCTTTATTTTAAGTCTCCATTTAATTCACAGTTTCAACTTTCTCATTTCTTCAATAAATCAATCGATCAATTTCATTCGTTTTGTAATATCACTTGTTTACCCCTATTAACAATTATGTATGCAATAAATGCTGAGTAAGCTCGTATAAACTTTAATCATGTCCATTCATTTCAAATATGAAATTTATAAATATCAAGAATAATTTAAAATTGATACCACAATGCTCATGTGGCTATATTCATCAACTCACAAGGTAAATAAATCCACATCATTACTTGTTCGTTTTATCCCTAGCAATATAGGATTTTAAACAACTTTATACTGTTCCAAATTTCTTTATTTTCATTTGCATTTCTTTACTTTCCACACTTATTCCATATGCATGACACACAAGTCATAAACATATCATTCAACCATGGTCACAAGCTAATGCATTTAACCAAAGTCTTTTTCGAATTGATCACATGATAAATCATTTCATAAGAAATTGCATAATTTAAACCTTACCACTTTTTAGTGAGCGCTAGCATATTTTCACTTAAATACTTACCAATTCAATGCATTATATAAATAATCATATTACCATTCAACCAATAGCTTGGCACTTGCCTAAGCATCAAGCAACACCACTGATTAGCGTACTTGCACATATTACATATAAATTCAACTTTGATAAACTTATTTTCTCAATATGTCACACTTGAGTTTATTACTTGTCTCAACATACATAATTTCCTTGTCAAATACCGTATCAATATTAATTTAGAAATCTTTCATTTCAATCACATAAGTCTCTTTCCATTTCTTACTGAATCGAAGAATGGCTAACGGATATGAGTACATTATTCTTTTTGTGCCATAGTCCAACTATGGTCTTACACATGTATCTATACTACCATGGTCCAACCATGGTCTTACGTACAAGGTGCCAAAACCCAGTTATGGTCTTATCCGTAAATTCATCCTTTGCCACAGAACAATTATACTCAATCCCGCGTTCAATCCAAACCGAGTATTAAATTCAATAATATATTTCTAATAATAATTCATTCATTAGTTAATATCATATACTATCACATTGAGCCATTATTTGTCTCATAAACATTTTAGTTCATGCTTTCTATTCACATTTTCATATTCAATTCACATTTTCAAATTATATTCCACTTAGTCATTACATGATCTCATATATTTTTACTTAGTCAATTTCCCGATGAACACTTCAGAATAAAAACAGACACACGGTGGAATCAGCACGTAGCAACCACTTTTATAGTCAATGGTACCCGGTTCACATAGTAGCCTGCACATAGTACTACACATGTGACCATTTCCATCCGATACACATAGTAGCCTACACATAGTACTACACACGTGATCGAAGCTATTCGGTACGCATAGTAGCCTGCACATAGTACTACACATGCGACCCATCATTTCAATACATGTAGTAGCCTGCACATAGTACTACACACGTGACAATCACTTTCAGTTTTACATAGTGGCCTAAACACAGTCCATTCCACACATGTGATCATTTCTGTCACTTCATTCGTATCCATTTTTATTCCGAAGGTTCATTCGGGAATTTTCCTCTTTTTTTCACTTCTCTTTTTATCGATTAATTTCAATTTCTCGTATTTCTTGATTTATAACAATACATTTAACTTATATAAAATTCACACTATTCATTCCAGTCCAAAAACCATACTTTGGAAAAATTACATTTTTACCCTTAAAGTTTCACAAAATTACGATTTTGCCCCTAGGCTCGTAAAATAATTTTTATTCAATTTCCTTGCATTTTAGGACTAGATGAACCATTTTATGACAATTTCAATCCAAAATTTTCACTTATTCACACACTTATGGCATATTTTATAACTTTTCCAAATTAGTCATTTTCGGTGTTTTTATCGAAAATCACTTAGTTCAAGTCGTTTATTATTCTTCCATAAAACATCAAAATAAATGCATATCATTTTTACACTTTTCGCATAATGCTTTCAATATTATCGAAATTAGCTAAGTTGAAAAGTATCTCCATCTATAAGTAAAACAAATCTCATCAAGGTCGGGAGATACCACACTATTACAGGTTATATAATGACATGTATATTCCAAACTTCACATATGCTACGTTCGGTCCGAGAATCGACTAAACCGTAGCTCTGATACCAATAAATGTAACACCCTTAACCCCTTCTCCAGAATAGGGTTATAGAGCATTACCGAAGTTTACAAATTAATTTTCAGACATTTCATTTCATCAAGCATTCATATTTATAACCAATCAAAATCAAAACATTTATGAGCTGACATTAACCAATTTAACTTATACAAGTCATTATAACCAGAATCAAATCATCCAAAATTACCAATAGAACCAATGGATAATGTGATATATCTCCAACAAGCTTCCAACCCAATCGAGCTTCCGATAATCAATTCAAAACATCTAATAATTATACCTATTACCGATAATAATTCAATTACAATAATAAAACACACACATATATATATAATATTCATTACCAAATAGCATTCACTTCTATTATAATTATACAAAATATGGTTCATACGAACTTACCAGGCTAAATTTCAGAAATAGCAAAATTCAGGGACATTTTGAAAAATTTCTATTTTTCTCGAATTTCCATCCAATCTTGATCTAAATTAATTTTTCATTCAATTTAATAATTTAAATAATAAAACAATTCATTTCATGCAATTTGGTCACTTTTTGACATTTTTACAAATTTACCCTTAAGTCTCACATTTGTTCAATTTAGTCCCTGAACCTAAAACATGTAAATTGATCATTTTTAATGAAAACTCATGCTAGTTGAATAATCATATATTTTTCTCCTCCTCCTCTCCATTCCACATGCTTATATGTAACATTATCTATAATTTCACCATTTATTTATATATTCATTCAAAGCTGTTCACTTGAGTCATAGTCACTAAATTATTTATATCTTGAGCTACAGAACTCCAAATTGAGATCCGTTAATTTTTTATGAAACTAGACTCACATATCTTCTTACCATAAAATTTTTAGAAATTTGGCTTTAGCCAATAAGTACATTTTATTCCTTAAATTCACCTCTATTCTACTGTCTGACAGTTTAGACTGTTCTTCACTAAAACTTAATTATCTCCTTGTAAAAAATTTGGATGATATCCCTATTTATTTCTATTGAAAATAGACTCTTTAATCATTTTAAACATATAAATTATAACCCATAATTATTTTTGTACAATGTTTTATGATTTTCCAAAGTCAGAACAGGGTACCCGAAATCATTCTGACATTGTCTCACAAAATCTATTATATCTCATGATTTACAATTTTATTACTTACACCGTTTCTTCTATGAGAAACTAGACTCAGTAAGATTTAATTACATTTTTTTAATTCTCTAATTTCATTTCCACAATTTATGGTGATTTTTCAAATTTAACCTACTGCTGCTATCCAAAACTATTTTAGTGCAAAATGTTACTTACTAAGTTTATAACTTCATTATTCCCTTTCTCTATAATATTTCCCATCACTTTCACTTATTTCTCTTCACTAATATATCAAGAACATAAGACTTTATATAAGAAAACTCTACTATAACGTCTTTTTAATGCTATTTCAATAATATCAAACCTAAAAATATATTGAAATCTCCATGTTCTTACCTTGTCCTATTGATTTCAATCTTTAACTTGATATTCTCTCTCCTCCAGATTCAATTTCTTGAATCCAACTTGATATTCTAGCTCCCCATAGTCTCCTTTTTATCTTTCTCTCTTGATGAATATGGAAATTCTTTTGATTTCTAGGTGAAAATGGTAAGTTTTTGGAGGAAGGACCAAATTGTAAAGAAAGCAAAACTTTCCTTCTTACTCTCTTCTCCTCACGTTGGATGCATGGAAGATGATGGGTTGGTTTCTTTTCATCTTTCTTTTCACACATATATATACAAAATAAATTAATAATAAAATGATAAAATATCATTTAAAAATCGAATTAAAATATTAATAAACTAATATTTAATTAATTAATTAATCTAAAATATCACCAACATCATCATTGCCTTCTAGATTTCTCTCTCGTCTAATTGACCATTTTGCCCTTTATGTTCTTTTAAAATTGCATCCTTGAGTCATCACTTGATTTGGTAAAATTACGATTTAGTCCCTCAAAATTTTTCACCTTTTCAATTTGGTCCTAATCCATCCATTTTCCTTGGTTTCTAGATTATTCTACCCTTTAAATATTTAAACTATTGGTCCTTCAAATTTTTCATATTTACACTTTAACCCCTTAAATTTTGAGTATTTACTCTTGGGCCACAAAACTTTTCTCACTTTTGCAATTTAAACCTTTCTTGAATTAATATGTCATAATATACTTCTCAATGTTGACATAACTCAAAATTACCCTTTTTATCACTTTATTTCATTATTTTACTATATCAGGAATATTATCTTACTTTCTTACTGTAGTAAATTTTTTTTTGGGTATTACAGTGTTGGCTGGGTGGGTCGATTTTATCCCCATATGGTGTGTTGGTGGTACGGAGTGGTGTGTTGGTTGGATTGGGATGGGATGGGTTGCATTATTGCACTGTACTAGTTACTATATTGGGCTAAGGCCCACACTGTTACAGTATTAGGCTAAGGCCCACAGTGTTACTGTATTGGGCTAAGGCCCACACTGTTACTGCATTTTTGTACTGTACTAGTTACTGTATTGGGCTAAGGCCCACACTGTTACTGTATGGGGCTAAGGCCCACATTGTTACTATATTGGGCTAAGGCCCACACTGTTACTGTATCGGGCTAAGGCCCACACTATTACTGTATCAGGCTAAGGCCACACTGTACTGTTACTGAATAGGGTTCAAGCCCAAACTGTCACTGTTTGTTGTATACTGATTAACTAATAAGGGATTACACACTGAGTTTTGTAAATTCACTCTTTCCTTTTAATCGTGCAGATAATCCTCAGTCTTAGGTGATTTGGTGCTGTGAGAGACTTGGAGGTGGCCACACAACTGCAGTAGTTCTACATTTTCTTTCATTTAAATTTAATGTTTATGTTGGGTTTTTTTTATGTAATAAGGCCTTTAAGTTTGTTTAAATTTTTAATTGGGCTCTTGCTTACTTATTTTAAACTGCTAGTTTAGGAGATGACGAATTTCAAAATAATTACTGTTTTCAAATACATGAAATTTAAACATTAGAGTTTTCAAAAGCTTCCGCGACTTTAGATCAACCTTTTATATCAAAAGTAGACAACAAGACAAATGTTTTGGGTAGATGATTTGTTAAATAATAATTACGGGGTTTTTAAGCCTAAAATCAAAATTTTACCAACGAATTTAGTTTTTCGTTAAACACCTCAATGTGACACCGCCAGATTCGACCGTAACGTCTAGGTCAGGTTTGGGTTGTTACATTAATTACTTCTATTGTGGTTATAATTCCTGGTTGAAACATGTGGGCACGATGATATAGATCTCAGATTTATAAAGATTGTGTTATTGCACTAGTTATTATTGAAACTACATTTGATTTTTTTTCTCTTTTATTTCGGAGTGCACTATTGATGGTAGAGGTATTGTTCTATCTATACGATTGTAACGCTAATTTTATTATAGCACTATGCTTTTAATTCATCTAATGGTTATGGCTTCGATATGGTTCAAAACTCTGATGTTAATAATTGAAATAGTTTCATTATATATTCAATTTTTAGATTTCATGAAGGGGATAGGTAATGAAAAAGTATAGATGGTGGAAGATCAAGCTTAACCTTGCATATTGGTTCTCATTACTCAGGTAGTCTCGAGTTATGTCAACGAGTCAAAACGAGATGTTATATTTTGAGTGAGTTAATGTAGTTTGTGGTATTCTAAGGAAAGTACAATAGATTGTATGTCTAGGTTGTCTTGACAACAAGAAGAAAGAATTATTCTGAAATGTTATTACCCGAATGCTAAGATCGACTCATTTGTTTTAATCAGAATGGATTATTCATTTGAAAATTTAATTGAGTTGTATGCATATGAGTTTATCCCTAGGTTCAGAAATCAATTTTGTGAATTCACAAAAAAATAGATGGACTGCCAGAATGGGAAGTTCATATTGCAGAAGACATGATACAGATGATACAGTTTGAAGCTTTTTCATGAAATACAACTTTTGTTAGTTGGAAGTTACAGATGCAGATATGTTAGAAACATCGGTTAGAGTCTGTTGTGAAAATTACGAACTTTAACTAAACTCTTTGAATTGTCTAATGTGCCTAGAATCTGATAATTTGGGTTTTCTTTCGATTATATTTTGATAGATGATTGTTGGAAATTCGTTAATATTACTGATGATAAAGTTATGACAGGAGAACTTAATAGTTGTTCAGTTAAGTCCAGATATAGCATCAAGTTCTGATATGAGTTTTGATTCGAGACAAGTTATGATTGATTTATTTATGCACTACTATTGAAAAGGTGGAAGAAAGACTTGACTTGATGGCTATTAACAAGTGAGAAATTTCAAGGACAAAATTTTCGTAAGGGGGGAGAGTTGTAACAATCCGTTTTTCAATGGTGTCAGAAACAGTGGTTTTAGGGCCACAAATTCAATGAGTAAGTTCGTAAATATTATTATTTAATATTTACGAGTCAAATATGGTTTTAAAAGGTTTTTGATATGATAATTTATGTTATATGAACGATTAACTAGGTTTAAGTGGTATGACCCTAAAGTCAAATGATTAAAAATGTTGTATCAAAGTTTCATTAAAAAAATTGTAATGTTTAGATTATTAATTAATTGAAAAGGACTAAATTGTAAAAGCTGCAAAAGTTGAATTTTATTAACTAAATGAGTCAAATAGATTTATGGAAAGGATTTAAATGGAAATTATACTATGTTGTATTATGTTGGACGGTAAATGAGTGATTTTAGTGATTTAAATTAAAAGTTTATAATTAAAATATTATTAATAATAAATTAAACATAAAATAAGTAAAGAAACAAATATACCATCTTTTTCATTTATTCTCTACCACCGAATGTCACCATGGAAATGGAAGTTGAAAAGCTTCAAGCTTTGGTTTTACTTTGGATGATGCATGGTAAGCCATTTTTCATCCATTTTTTTATAATTTTTATATTTTTGAGATCGTTGCAATTAGGTCCAGCTTGCTCGTACCTTTATTTTTGAAAATGTTAAAGATTTTGAATGTTGCCATTGATGAATCTATGTGATTTTAGATGTTAAATAATGAATTTGAAATATTAGTTGTCATTTATAAATATTTTGTTAAATGATTTTTGATGAATTTAATAATTAGGGACTAAATTATTGAAATAGTAATAGTTCAAGGACTTGACATGAAATTGTTGTAAAAATTGGCTGAAATGGAAGCTATGAATATTCAGTTGGCATGTTTTTTCAATAAAAATGGTTAATTTGCATGTTTTAGGCTCAGAGACTAAATTGAATAAAAGTAAAATGTTAAGGACAAATTTCTAAAAATGTCAAAAATGAATAAATTGTATAAAATGAATTAGTTTTACTATATAAATTGATGAATTGAATAAAATTATTAATTTAGATCAAGAACGAGTGGAAAATCGAGGAGAAGGGAAAATTACGAAATAGCCCATGTACTTAGTCAATTCTGTAATTTAGCCAGGTAAGTTTATATGAACTATTATCACTTAAATGTTGATTAAATTGAATGTTTAATGTGTTGTTCTAATATAAATGAATCAATATATATGTTATTATGCAATTTATCATGTAAAGAAATGATGGAAATCCAACAATATTTCGACGATTATCGAACCCCGTTTGACCATTAGGAACATATATGATACAAATGACATGTGATTAGGGTTTTCATGTTTCGGGTGCTGGTCCTGAATGTTCTACCGATAGCTGAGGTCCGACATTTGTTGCAGAACTCACCAACTTGTGTGAGCAGCATTGTGTAGCTTACATTCCGACCGTCTGCTTGTGTAAGCAGACCCAGGTTACCATGTTTTGGGTGTTGGTCCTGAATATGCTATTGATGGCTGAGTTCCGGCATTTTTTGCATATACTCGTCATCTTGTGTAAGCGGCATCGTGTAGCTACATTCTAACCGTCAACTTGTGTGAGCATACCCGTTTATGGCTCGAGCGAGCAATGGTGAGAAACAATGGTTTCAACCATATGTTTAGCACACTTTGTATGAGCTTTCTCGCATATCTGATATTATTTCTAAATGGTTCAACGGGAATGAAAAGGGAAGGAATGGTAAGTATTCAAATGACTTATATCATGAAAACTATGAAAAGGAATGAAAAGGAAATGTTAAATGAAAATATATCTATGTCCATGAAATTGATGATTTCAAGTGAGGTTATTCATGTTTAATGACTTATCTTATGTTAATTCAAGTGAATTGTGAATTGATGCACTAACATATGTTGTTGATGATACTTAGGCTTGTGTCAAGCTATTGGTTGGATTGTATTATGTTTAATTTTAAAGTTATGCATTGAAACGGTAAGTGTCCAAATGAAAATATGCTTAAGTTCATGAAATGTTGGTAAGAACCAAAGTATGTATTTTCTAATGAAATGGTTTATCATGTGGTTGATGTTTATGCTTATGTCTTGCATTATGCAAATGAAATAGGTAAGAAAAGGTAATGAAACAGTAAGTTCAAACTTGAGATGTAATATGATGAAAAAGGGATTGATGAGTTGAAGAATGTACTTATATATGAGAAATTTAAGTATGCTATGGATGAATTTACCTAGTTCATGAACAAATATAATAATTAGTGAGTTGATGTTGTTATTTAAGCTTATGTTAAGTAAATTAAAAGGAAAGTAAATAAGTGGAATGGTAAGAAAGTAAATGGAGTGGTACATAGTTTATGAAAAGTTTAATGATTTTATAATAGGTCTTATAAATCCTATGATGGTAGGAATGAAAAATATATGTGATATTGATGGACTTGCTCATTTGTGAGTTGATGATTATGGTTTGATAAATCTTGTAGCATTGGTATAGGTTTATATTCACCTATAAAGTTCGTTACTGAAATTAAATGTTATGTTTAAGTTTATATGAGCTTACTAAGCATTCATTGCTTACGTAGTTATCTTTCTCTTACTTTATAGATTATCGGAAGCTCGATCGATTTTGAAGCTCATCAGAGATCTATCACACTATCCAGAGATTATAACGGTAGATTTTGATGTTTTAATCAAGGTTATAATGGCATGTATAGGTGGATTTGTGTATAAATGATGTAGTTGTTGTTTTGGTATGTATAAGTGTCATTACGGTTAATGTACTTATGGTATCTTGATGGTTGGTGTTAATATGGTTAAGTTGATGCATGGTTTTATGACCAAAGTGGTAAGTTTGTCATGTTTGCAATATGGTTAGTTAAGTTATGCGTAAATATGAAATTTAGTTAAATATGATTGTATGAAAAATGATCAATTGGGTATATGTTGGTGTAGTTCAATGTGGTTAATTATGGTATAACTTGGTATGGAATTAAGCTAGATATATATATGGATGAGTTATGGCCAAATATGTACAAGTTTAGGTATATGTGTTTGAGATGCATGAGAACAATGGTTCAAATGGTAAGTTATATTGACATGGTATAAGTCAAGTATGGTATGTTTTAAAATGGTAGCAAGGTGACCAATTATGCATATGTGTAGTTAAGTTGAATGATTGCTTTTGAGGTGCCTTATATGGCATATTGGTTTAATGAAATTTGGTCATTCAAATTGTTCATATTATGTATGTTTTGGTATGTTTATGATGCCTTGATCATATGTGCAAAATGTGTTTAAGTACAAACTTGAAATGGGTGAAAGAAATGACTTGATTTTGGCCATTTTCATGTCCACACGGCCTAAGACACAGGCGTGTGTCTTAGCTGTGTGTGACACATGGCCATGCGACACAGCCTTGTGTCCCCTGTAGGTTTTAAAGGTTGCTTTTTGAAAGTTACATGGCCTAGCACACGGCCTAGCACATGACCTGGCATACGAGCGTGTGGCCTGGTCGTGTGACACAACTCAAAGAGTTACACGGGCACGGACATGGGCTAGGACACAACCGTGTGTCCCTATTTTGAATGTTGCACGGCTTGAGACACGGGCATGTGTCTCAGCCGTGTGACCCCTTCAGTTTAAAATTTTCTAACTATTTCTTCAATCAATGTTTCAAATTTTTTCGATTTAGTCCTGAATTATTTCTAAAGTGTTTCTAGGGACTTGAAGGCTCGATTAAGGGACAATATGCATGTGTATGAAAGGAATTTGCTATGCTTAATGAAATTTTTAGAAATGAATGCTTTGATGATACAATTTTATGATAATGCTCAGTAACCCTATTCTGGTGACGGATACGAGTTAGGTGTGTTACAAGATGATATATTGGACTGGACCCAAGATGAATTAATTCTGAATCCGTTTGTGAATTAATTCACTTATGACGTTCATAGTGTGATTTATCTAAATCTTGAGTTAGTCATTAACCATGCGTATGCAACTTATGTGCTTTGATAAAATTGGAGGCTTAGCTTTAAATATGATCAAGTGCATAGCCGATATGTTGGGTACATGACTTGTGTATGACATGGCTTTACGAGCAAAAATGGAATTCATATCTCAATTAAAGAGTTAACGATATCCTCTCATTGGCATTATGTGGATTGATAAATATGGAATATGGTCACGGGTTTCTTGTTCTCGAACGAGTAATTTATCATAGTCATTTGTTGACAGTGATTATATTAATCATTAAGAAGACACAATAGTGACAATGAGATAAAATAGAATTGTATTGAGTGAACATATTTAACTCAAAGGAGTCAAGGATATCATATGAGGGTAAAACACACATGACGAGGTCATTGGATAAAGCAGTTGGATGAATTGTTTTCATAAAGAGTATACAATAAGAAGTTTTCAATCATGGTACTTCTTGTGGACTGACTCTATAATTAAGTAATTGGGAATTATCGAAATGATGCTTCTAGACATAATTGCAATCACTAGAGCCTAATTGTATATGTTTGATTAGTCCCTTTGCTATCTCAATAAAAGCTCAATCAGACTGTATTTGAATCAGAAGAAAATTCTACGACTTTGGGAATAATTTAATTGAATCAATTTATTCAATGTGGAATTAAATTAGGTGGTCATGATAATTGTTCAACTAGAGAATTTGATTAAAGAATTTTCCTAAAAAATAATTTTGGAAAAACTAAATGATTTTTGGAAAAATTAATTTTGATCAAGTAAAATTAAATTAATCAAATCAATTAAAATTAATATGATATTTTTGGAAGTTAATTTTCAAGTTAGACAATTGGCCCAATGGGTAATTGAACTTGAAAATTAGACATAAGATCGTAAATTGGGCCCTAGAGCCCAAAACCGAGACCAAGACCCAAAAACTGGTCAAACCAGGATAAGTATGTGAAACCGGGCCGACGGTCCAATCGATGGCTAGACCGAACTGGTCAGGTCATCACTGATCTGGACCGAACCGACACCAGTCGAATCGGCTCGGGGTGCCGTAAGGGTGTCAAACCTGCATTACCGGACACAATGGTGCTAATGGCTATGATGGCGGCATTTCAATGGCCGGCAGCGGTTGGTCGTCGGTGGTTGAGCAGTGGATGAGTTATAATCTTATTGGGGCTCTACCAGAGAATTTGATTTCAGATTAATTATTCCAAAAATAATATTATTTTAATAGTTTAATATTAAATTAAATTTAATACTTATCTTAATAGTATTTTATTAATTTAATATTAAAATGATTATCTTAATATTAAATTTAATTTAATGTTTACCTTGTAGATAAACATTCTATTATTTTAGTAAGATTTAATATTAAATTTAATATATATTAAAGTGATTAAGTTTAATCATAGTTAAACTCTTTAAACTCTTCCTATATAAAGAGAGCCTTGGGTCATTATTTATACACGCTTGAATTTAAAAGAAAGTTGTAGAGGTAAAATTTTTTTAAGAGATTATTCTAGAAATTTTCTAGAGATATTTTTCTAACTTACAACTTGCCCAAAAGTTTAGAGAAATTATAAAATTACCCCACTGGTAATTTTTGTGGAAAATTTTTTGATTCGAAGCGAGCCCACACTCGACAAACGTGAGCTTGAGGATATCGAAGAAGACTACTTGGTCGAAGCGCTCACCCTAGACGAATCGAAAAGGTACAACTTTGATTAAGTGTTTATTAATTTAGTTATCACAACCAGGATCTAATTTTGGAAAAATATTTAAAACTTTGGTTTTTCACTAAATTTATTTTCCACTGCATTTTTCAAACCTGTTTTTCTAATGTCAAGTGGACTGAGGAGCAACAAGGAAGTTTTGAGAAGCTTAAGTCTGTGTTGACTCAAGCACCTATTTTGATCCAGCCTGAGTTCGGGAAAGACTATGTGGTATATAGTGATGCGTCTCATACCGCTCTTGGTTGCATTTTGATGCAAGATGGTAAGGTTGTGGCCTATACCTTGAGACAACTTAAGCCACATGAGCGTAATTATCCAACCCATGACCTTGAGCTAGCATTGTTGTCTTCGCCCACAAGATTTGGAGGCACTATCTATATGGTGAGAAGTGTATCATATACACAGATTACAAGAGCCTTGAGTATCTCCTCACCCAAAAAGATTTAAATTTGAGGCAAAGGAGATGGATAAAATTACTTAAAGATTATGACTGTACCATTGAGTACCATCTGGGAAAGGAGAACGTTGTGTCTAATGCATTGAGCTGGAAATCGATGATTGATTTGAGAGCGATGTTCACTAAGCTGAGTTTGATTGATGATAGAGGTTTGCTTGCGGAGTTGTAAGTGAGACATACCTTAGTAGATGAGATTTAGTCGAAGCAGCCTTTTGATGCATTTGTTGCACCTCGGTTTAGATAGATTAAGGAGGGTAAGACTACAGATTTTTGGCTTAATTTTGAAGGAGTTCTTTGTTTTTGTGGGGGATACTGTGGCCTGATGATCGAGAATTGAGATAGTCTATTCTTTGAGAAGCGCATAGTAGCCCATACGCTATGCATCTTGGAGGGAATAAGATGTACCAAGATTTAAGGGAACAATATTGGTGGCCAGGTCTTAAGCGTAAGGTAACCGAGTATGTGGGTAAGTGTTTAACATGCTAGAAACACGTAAATTTACACATTTGTACATACCCTTTTTAACATAAAATCATACAGTTTCGATAAAATTCTTGTCGAAAAAATAATTAGTTTTTACAAAATAATTAAAGTGCACCTAAAATATGAACATGTTGAATTTTATTTAATTTTATAATTAATTTTGATAAATTTTGGTTATTTTCGACAGATTTGCACAAAGGGCGACAAATGGCTCGACAGACACTGCTAGAAGCGCAAAACTAAGAAGCAATTTGAAGTATCGAGGTGAACTAAATTTCAGCCTAAGACGGTCCAAAATTATATGTATTAATTCATAATATAATTAATTTTAATTTATATCCAATTTAATTGGGGTTAATAAATTATTATTAATTAATTATGAAAAAGTGGTCCAGTTGAACTGAACCGAGTGAATTGAACTGACCAAGAAATGGACAGCCCAAAAATCGTGCCAAGAGCTGACCCAAATCAGCTTATTAGTTAATTATTTAATCTTGCAAAGAGGCCCTTGAAGACTTGTTCAAGTTACATTCAAACCCCTGCACAATTGGTAGCTTTATAGATTTGCCTCAAGCCTAAATTAGCAAAGTTGAAACTATCAACCTTACCTCATGTGTGGCCGGACAAGGGAGGGCTCTTTGGCTAATAATTTTTGCTATTTTTAGCAGCCCTCCTCGGCTATAAAAACCCCCTTAGGCTGGTCATTTGAAAAACACAACTCAAGCATTCACATCTTTCCTGTCTTCTCTTCACTTTCTCTCTTATTTTCCATTCCAAAATTCCCTTGCTCTCTTGCCGATTTCAACTCTTGGGAAAGGGGCATTCATCAGCTATTTGAAGTAGCAATTAAGTGTTCTTGGTCGACGAGGACAATGGAGAAGGAAGAAGGAGCAACTAGTCAAGCCACGGAAAAACACCGGATTTGATTCTTGTTCCCTATCTCTTTAATTTTTGTTGTTGTTATGCTAAACATATCTATGAATATTTATGTTGTTGGAATGTTTAATTTAATAAATTTAGCTTGAATTTAATTTGTGTTAGGTTGATTACACTTCGTTTGTTAAAATTATTGAAATTGTGTTTATGTTGTTATAGGCCTCGGTAAGATGCTTGATTAAGTAAAATCATGACTAAGTTATTCTTACATTACAATTGTTAGGTAACTAATGAATTAATTATTTAAACGGATTGAAATTGTAATTAATGGACACAGTACTTAATCAGTGCATGTTTAATCATCTAAGGTAGCTGAGGGTTAGATTAGCAATGGTATCTAGCGATACATTTGCCTTGCATAACTTGCAAGATTATTGTGATTAAACTATTTCAAGGTAAGGATACTTTGTTACCTCACATAGTCTTTTATGTGCTTATTAAATTGAGTTAATTGTTTGAATTGACATAGGGATATGTGCAAGAGATTATTTCGATTTAATAGGTATGTGTGTGCAATAACATATTGCCTATTAAAATGGATTTTGGTAGGTGAGTATGTTCATAAGTTAGCAAATTACTGACTTGCCGTGAACTTATTCGTAACAATATAAACATGAGTTTAATAATTCTAAGTTAAGAAATGTAATTAATCTAACACAATTATGTTATCTTGATTAAAATCGCATTTTGGAATGGTGCATTTGAGATTTATTTATTTAGTTCACTTAGTTTAAAATCTTAGTTTTTAATCACCATCTTCAAACAAAATATTTTTCTTCAACAAAGTGTTTTAAATAGTATTTATAAATAATTCTTTTCACATTCCTTGTGGGCAAGATAACTCGACATTTACTTGTCACTTTATTACTTGTTGTGATTGTGTACACTTGTATATTTCAATCGTTCCACATGCCAGCAAGTCAAGGCTGAGCATTAGTTCCCCCTTTTTTTTATTACAGCCTATTCAGATCCCTCAGTGGAAGTGGGATCGTGTGACTATGGACTTCGTTAGTGGGTTGCCTTTGACACCTACTAAGAAGGATTGAATCTAGATAATTGTGGATAGATTGACCAAGTTAGCACATTTTCTGCCTATTCTTACTGATTATTCGCGACATAAGTTGGTGAGATTGTATATTTTAGAGATTGTGAAACTTCATGGAGTACCGACATCTACCATCTTCGATCAGGATCCTTGATTTACATCATGATTTTGGAAGAAGTTACACAAGGCTTTAGGTGCCCAATTGAACTTTAGTATGGCTTTTCACGAAAAGTCTAATGGGCAGTCAGAACGAGTAATTCAGATTCTAGAGGACATGCGGAGGGGTTGTGTAATTAATTTTAGTGGCAGTTGGGAGAAACATTTACCGCTAATTGAGTTTGTGTATAACAATAGTTTTCAGTTGAGCATTCAGATGGCTCCTTATGAAACACTATATGGTTTCAAATGTCGTACACCTCTGTGCTGGTCTGACATGGGGGAAAGTAAGGTGCTAGGTTTGGAGTTGGTACAGGAGACTGAAAATGTTGTGAAACTGATTCAGGATCATTTGAGAGCAACATCCGATCGATAGAAATATTACACCGACTTAAGGCAGAGGGATATAGAGTTCAGTGTTGGGGATGAAGTTTTCCTTAAAGTATCACTTTGGAAAAAGGCACTGAGATTTGGTCACAATGGCAAGCTGATCCCAAGATTTATTGGGCCCTACAGGATACTTAAGAGGGTTTGACCAATGGTTTATCAGTTAGAGCTACCTCCGGAACTAAACGAAATTCATGACGTCTTCCATGTTTCTATGTTGAGGGGATATCATTCTGACCCATCACATGTGATTCAGATCGATGAGGTTGAGGCGAGACCATATTTTTCTAATGAGGAAGAACCAATTCAGATTTTGGATTGAGAGGTCAAGATGTTAAGGAAAAAGCAAATCCCTCTAGTAAAGGTTTTATGGAAAAATCATGGAGCTAAGAAAGCTACTTGCAACCCCAAGATTTGTTGTGACGTCAATATCCCCACCTATTCGGACCACATAAATTTCGAGGACAAAATTTATTTTAAGGAGGGTAGAGTTATCATGCCTCATATTATTTTTATTTTATCTCGTTAGTGCATGATAAGAAATTAAAGTAGCTTAGTGGTTAAGAGTTCAATAAATATCCTGAAGGTCTCCTGATTAAGCCCCCACTCTCTCATCTTTTTAATTAAAATTTTTGACAACTTTGCTTGGGTCAACCCCATCATTGTCATCCCTATAGTTTTCTCGTGGGGAAGATTTTTTTCCCCTTTTGTTGAGTCAACATTCCCAATTTGTTCCCTTTTTCACTCCATTTGTCCCCTCCATGATACACTATTCATGCCATTGTCCCCAAACTTACATTTTCTCTCCCTTGACTAGCTTGTCTTGTCCATTGCACCTAGACATAATGTTCACTTTTGTTTTTTTTTTCATTTTGTTTCTTCTCCTCTCCCTTTTGCTACCCCTCCCCCTTACTCCTCCCTTTTTCATCTTTTTTTTTTTTCCATTTCAACTCTTAAACCACCTTTTTTTTCATTTTCTTCCACCTCACCACCACCACACCACTGTCGGACCTCCACCGTGACACCGCCATCACTTTGACGTACGAAAGCCGTGCTATAGTTGTCATTCTCCATCAATTTTCTCCATTTCTCTTCCTCTCCTCCTCCTCCTCCTATTCACAATTGAATTTCCATTCATTTAGACACTTATATTTTTATTATAAAGGATTTATTAACATCTTTTTACTAATCCACCATCACTTTTTATATTTTTATTCTACTTTGTAAGTCGTGAATCCTCCTCTTTAATTGAACTACTGTGGTAATCATTGAGCCTCCTATTCTCTCGATTTTATGTAAGTAATTGGTAAATTCTTCAATAAAAATAGTTTCCTTTCCATCTATTTAGGCTGAATCTAATTTTATTTTTCACACAGTTGTGAAGAGTCCCATTCGAAATCGCTTATATATGCATCCTTACTATAGGAAGTGTGCGTATACTTGGATGATTGATTATGTAAAACATCTTGCTTAATCAACAATGAAGGACCTACATGAATGTATTAATATTCTGATATGGTATTGATTTTATCAAATCTAAAGGATTCAAGGACAGATCTCCTTCCTTAGAGTTTGGAAATGGAATCGGTATTGTTAGAACATACAAATCAAGATGTGGGTTTAATTTACTATAAAAAATGTGAGATTGTTTGTTAAGTAAAATATATGTATTAATGTTAAATAATCTTATAAGAATTCAAAAATGTGAAAATATGAGAATACACTTGTAACACCCCTTACCCAAGACCATTGTCGGAGTTTAGCATGAGGCGTTACTTGACTTAACTTAAAAGTTCGGGGTATAAAATTTTACTATTGAAATTAATCACTATTCACAACAAAGTTGTCCACCTGCGCAACAGTTACTAAATTAATTATAACTTGAGCTACAAAACTCAAAATTTAGATCCATAAATTTTCCCTGAAATTAGACTCAAATATATGTTTATCATAAATTTTTCAAAATATTTGGTTCATCCAATTAGTACAGTTTATTAGTTAAAGTCTCCCCTGTTTCACTGATCGATTGTCCTGACCTCTCGTCACTAAAATTAAATTATCTCATTGTAGAGACTTCATATGGTGTTCTCACTTGTTTCTACAGAAAATATACCCAATAAGGAATCTATAAATATAAATTACAACCCATAACTATTTTTTCACAATTTTTAATGATTTTCCAAATTTAGAACAGGATCTTAGAATACATAATTCCTTTGTCTACACTGTTATTTTTCTATGAAAATAGACTCAATAAGATTTAATTATATATCTCATCCATCCTCTAATTCATTTTCTACTATCCTTGGTGATTTTTCAAAATCACGTCACTACTGTTGTCTCAAAACTGATTCACTACCAACTTTTACTTTTTCATGATTTCTATGCATAATTTATCACCTAGGCATTTATAACAACAAACACCTTCATACTTAGTCATTTTAATAACTATTCAACATCAAATATTTACATATCATCTTTTGGTCATAATTTAAGAATATACAATCGAAATGACTAAGTTGCTATACATGCCATAGCTCGAAACATTTATCGTCTTAAAATACCAAGTTGTGGTGGTTGATAGTGTGAACGCTCTCCGACGTCTTCAAGATCCCGACTATACTTGATAATACTATATGAAAGAAAAAGAAATAAAAGAAGTAAGCATAAAGCTTAGTAAGTTTACAAGTAAATAATTAACAACATTTAACACAAATAATAATATGCAAGTATCATGTTCTTAAGTTTCCTCTATACTTACTCTTATTTACTTGTTTATTTACTCAAGTATCATGTTCTTAAGTTTCCTCTATACTTACTCTTATTTACTTGTTTATTTACTTACCTATTTAGATAGCTTAAGATTACAACTTACTCTTCTCTTGTTGAAATATTGGTTCTCACTGATATCATAACATATTCTTAACTCTTATAACTCACCTGAAGTTGCTAATTATGCTTTTACTTGAACTTCCATAGAACATAATATGTTTTCTAGCCCGTTGAGCCACATTGGAATAATAAGGAAACTTGGGTCTCTTTTCTGATAACAACATGCCAAAGCCATGTCCCAGACATGGTCTTACATGGGATGTTTCTTGTACAACCAATGCCATATCCCAGATATGGTCTTACATGGGAGTTCTCATATCGGTGCCCATGCCATGTCCCAGACATGATCTTACGGGGGACCTCTCATCTCGGTGCCAACGCCATGTCCCAGACATGGTCTTCCATGGGACCTTTCATAACCTCAATGATGCCAATGCCATCTCCCAGACATGGTCTTACATGGGATCTCTTTACCCAAATGTCATAACATTTGTATCCAATACACTCCTAATGTTTCAACGGGGCTTTTATCACTGATTCTCTGTCATCTCATACTTAAGTCAACATTAAATAATTTCATGAAATAAATACATAATTTCTGGAAAATAGCAGAATTAATAATAATTATTGAAATATTGCATTTATTTACCGTAAACTTACCTCGGTACAAAAATGTGATCAAATCTAACACTTTAGTCCTCAATCTTTTTCTTTCCCCGGTCTAGCTCCGGATTTCGTTCTTCTTGATTATGAGCTTTAGAAAGTGAAGAAACCCTAGCTATGGCTTCCTTCAAGTTTCAGCAGCAAGCAAGGATGATTAACACAAATTTACATCTTTTTCCCTTTTAATTCTATTTATTTACTAAATAACTAAAATGCCCTTACTTAAAAAAAATACTATTTCACTTATCTCATGTCCATTTTTGTCCATCACTAACTAATGGTTTAATTACCATATAAAGACCCCTAATTTATAGTTCCATAACAATTAAATACCTTTAACATATAAAACTCAACTTTTGCACTTTTTACAATTTAGTCCTTTTGACTAAATTGAGTCCCAAACGTCAAAATTTTTGAACAAAATTTTCACGAAATCTTTCCGTGAAATTGTAGGCCATAAAAATATAGTAAAAATAATTTTTTCCTCATCGAATTTGCGTCCTGAAACCACTGTTTCGACTAGGCCCTAAATTGGGATGTTACATTTCTCCCCCCTTTTAGGGATTTTCGTCCCCCAAAAATCTTACTTGTGAAGAGATTTGGGTTCTGTTTTCGCATGGCCTCCTCAGGCTCCCATGTAGCCTCATCAACTCCATGCCTATTCCATAATACTTTGACAAGTACAATACTTTTGTTCCTTAGTTGCTTAATCTCTCGATCAAGAATTTTTATCGGTTCTTCAACATAAGTCATGTCTGGCCGAATCTTAAACTCTGTCGGTGAGATCACATGTGATGGATCAGAACGGTAACGACGTAACATAGAGACATGAAATACATTATGAATCTTCTCTAACTCAGTTGGTAAAGCTAACCGATATGCTAAGGGCCCAATTCTTTCAGTCACCTCGAACGGTCCAATGAAACGTGGATTTAGTTTGCCTTTCTTGCCAAATCTAAAAATTTCCTTCCACGGGGATACTTTCAAAAACACTTTGTCACCAACTTGTTACTCAATCTCTTTTCTTTTTAAACCTGCATAAGACTTTTGTCTGTCTGAAGTTGCTTTTAAACATTCTCTGATAACTTTTACTATCTCTTCCGTTTCTTTGACTAAATCAACCCCGTAAATTTGATTTTCCTTAAATTCTGTCCAATATAAAGGCGTACGACATTTACGTCCATACAAAGCTTCATAAGGTGCCATCTTCAAACTCGACTGTTAACTATTATTATAGGCAAACTCTACCAGTGGCAAATATTTCTCCCAACTACCTTGAAATTCTAAAACACAACATTTGAGCATATCTTCAAGTAACTGAATAACTCTCTCTGACTGACCATCGGTCTGAGGATGAAAAGCTGTACTGAAATTTAACTTTGTACCCAAAGCTTCCTTCAATTTCCTCCAAAATCGCGATGTAAATCTCGGATCTCTGTCTGAGATAATCGATAACGGTACTCCATGAAGTCTAACTATCTCTGAAACATACAATTCAGCCAACTTGTCAAGTGAATAATTCATACGAACCAGAATAAAATGAGCTGACTTCATTAGCTTATAAATTACAACCCATACTGCATCTTTCTTTGTCGGTGTCAACGGTAACCCTATTACAAAATCCATGGTAACTCGATCCTATTTCCACTCAAGAACTAACACAGGCAGCAATAAACCTAAAGGTACCTGATGTTTAGCCTTCACCTGTTGACAGATCAAGCATCTAGAAACAAATTCTGAAATATCTCTTTTCATTCCTGCCCACCAGTACATTTTCTTCAGATCATTTTACATCTTTGTACTACCTAGATGAATAGACAAAGAACTGCTATATGCTTCCTGTAAGATCTTCCGAATAAGCTCATCATTCTTTGGCACACATACTCTGTCTCTAAATATCAAACAACCATTAGAACCGATCTGAAAATCTTACTCTACACCCGATTCGCATTGAGCTCTTTTAACTTGCAACTCACTGTCATTTTTTTGAGCTTCATAGATTTCTTCAAGAAATATTGGTTTAGCCCTCAACTCAGCTAAAATGGAACTGTCATCTGATAAAGCCAAACTGGTATTCAAAGCTCTCAATGCAAATAAAGATTTTCTACTCAAGGCATCAGCAACAACATTTGCCTTACCCGGGTGGTAGTCAATTACTAACTCATAATCTTTAATCAACTCTAGCCATCTTCTTTGCCTCAGATTCAAATCTTTCTGAGTCATCAAGTACTTCAAGCTTTTATGGTCAGTAAATATTCGGCACTTCTCACCATACAAATAATGTCTCCAAATCTTCAATGCAAATACAATGGCAGCCAGTTCTAAATCATGCGTCGGATAGTCTTCCTCATGTGGCTTTAACTGTCTGGAAGCATATGCGATTACTTTATCTTCCTGCATAAGTACACAACCCAATCCATTCAAGGATGCATCACTGTAAATCACAAATTTGTTTCCCGGTTCTGGCTGTACTAAAACAAGAGCTTCATTCAATAATGCCTTTAACTTATCAAAACTCTACTGACACTTTTCAGTCCATTCAAACTTGACATCTTTCTGCAACAACCTTATTAATGAGGTAGCTATCATGGAAAATCCCTTTACAAATCGTCGGTAATAACCAGCTAATCCAAGAAAGCTTCTGACCTTTGATACATTTTTAGGAGACTTCCAATTAACAATTGCTGAAATTTTACTTGGATCAAATTTAATACCATCACCTGAGACAATGTGTCCAAGGAAACCAACTTCTCGAAGCCAGAACTTATTAAGTTGCCGGTAATCTATGCATAATCTCATTGAATCGTCTTTCTTTTTCACAAAAGCACTGGTGCGCCCCACGGAGAACAACTAGGCCTTGCAAAACATTTATCATTTAATTCCTGCAACTGAGCTTTCAATTCTTTCAATTCCAACGAGGCCATTCTATAAGGAGCAATAGAAATAGGAGTTGTACCTGAAATCAACTCAATATCAAATTCAACTTCTCTAACAAGAGGCAAACCTGACAATTCTTCCGGGAACACATCTAAATACTCACGTACCACTGGCACTGATTCAATTTTCAACTCTGGATCTTTAGTGTTCAATACAAAAGCAAGATAAGGTTCACACCCTTTTCTCAAACATTTCTAAGCAGACATAACAGAAATCATAGAGAAAGAACCATCTGACTCATCTGAACCAACCCGGATAATATCACCATTTTCACATTTCCACTCAATGTATTTTTTTCCGCAATTTACTATCACATCATGGGCAGTCAACCAATCCATACCAAGAATCACATCAAACTCATCAAATGGCAATAGCATGAGATCGGCCGAAAAACAGTGACCTCTAATCATCAAAAGGCAACTCTTACATACTTTATCTACTAACACATACTAGCCTAATGGATTTGATACTTTAATTACAAATTCAGTTGATTTTATAGGCATGTTCATACTAGGCATCAATCTCATACAAACATAAGAATGAGTCAAACCCGGATCAATTAAAGCAATAACATTAGTATCATAGAGAGAAAATGTACCCGTAATCACAACAAGGAAGGATACCTCTTCCCGAGCACGAATAGCATATGTTCTTGCTGGTGCTCTAGCATCTGATCTAGCTGCTGATTCTCTAGACGTACCCCTGTTACTTGCTCCAACTCCCGGGTTCCTCTGTGATCTGCCTATGTAGGAGCATTTCCTGATCTCGCACTCAATATTACTTCTCTTTTAGTTGTTTCGGGACAATCCCGAATAAAGTGGTCTGGTGAACCACATCTGAAACACACATTTTCATTTGCTCTACACTATCCAGGATGACGTCTACCGCATTGGGCACATTCTGGCCTAGTGGGTCGAGTACTACCCGTACTTGCAACTGTAGTAGTTTGAGCTCTAGAACCCTCAAATCTTCTGCCTCTACTTCAACTAGAATATCTGGTTGGAAAATTTGATCCACTAGGGAACTCTCTAGGCCTCTTGGAAGCAGACTAAAATGATATGCTCATCTGCCTTTTCTTCGTGTCTTGCGCTTCAATTTCAGCCTTTCCCTTTTCTTTTTCTTTTAACAAATCCTCTACTTTACAGGCTCTCTCAACCAGAACAACAAACTCTCTGATTTCTAAAACACCCACTGAGAGTCGAATATCATCATTGAGTCTGTCTTCAAATCTCTTGCACATGTTAGCTTCAGTAGACACAAACTCCCGAGCATATTTACTAAGTCTAACAAATTCGCGTTCATACTCGGTCACAGTCATCTCACCTTGTTTTAACTCAATGAACTCTTTTCTTTTCTAATCTATAAATCTCTGACTGATGTACTTCTTATGGAACTCCTCCTAAAAGAAATTCCAAGTAACCCTCCCACTAGGTACCACTGACACAAGAGTCTTCCACCAATGATAAGACGAATCTCTAAGAAGTGAGACAACACACTTCATACATTCTTCAGGTGTACAAGATAATTCATCAAAATCTCTGATAGTATTCTCGAGCCAAAATTCTGCTTTCTCTACATCATCGTCTTTAGTAGCCCGAAATTCTTCATCCCCGTGTTTTCTGATCTTATCAACTGGTGTCCTTTCCCTGATAACTATACCTGCGGCTGGAGAAGCTACATGGGGAACCTGAGAATCATGAAGGGGTGGAGGTCTAATAGCTGGATTCGTGCGAACGAACTCGGCAAACCAATCATTCATAGCTTGGAAAAAGGCTTCTCGAGCCCCTCCTCCCTGACTAACTGAAATCGACCTTTCACTAACATTAACATTTGGTGGCACATTCCCTTCTACGGGAGCGGGTGCATTACTCTCTACTTCATCTGTACCAGCTCATTCAGGAACCATAACTATAAAAGAAAACATTTCAAAATCGTCAGGAGTCGTAACACTATCAAAATATATAAGTATGGCATGTGTAGTTAGACTCTTATTCATACTGAATATTCCGAGAACTGACTAAACCTGCTCTGCTACCAATAAAATGTAACACCCCTTACCCAAGATCATTTTCAGAGTCGAGCATGAGGCGTTACTTGCCTTAACTTAAAAGTTCGGGGCATAAAATTTTACTTTTGAAATTAGTTTCACTATTTACAATAAAACCGTCCACCTGCGCAGTATTTACTAAATTATTTATAACTAGAGCTACGAAAATAAAAATTTAGATCTGTAAATTTTCCCTAAATCTAAACTCATATATATTTTTACCATAAAATTTTCAGAATTTTTAGTTTAGCCAATTAGTACATTTTATTAGTTAAAGTCTCCCGTGTTTCACTGATCAACTGTCCTAACCTCTCGTCACTAAAATTTAATTATCTCATTATACATACTTCATATGGTGTTCTCACTTGCTTTCAAAGAAAATATACTCAATAAGGAATCTAGAAATATAAATTACAACTCATAAATATTTTTTTACAATTTTTAATGATTTTCCAAAGTCAGAACAGGGGATTCCGAAAACCACTTTGACCTTGTCTAACTAAAATGTAGATATCTTAGAATACATAATTCCTTTGTCTACACTGTTATTTTTCTATGAAAATAGACTTAATAATATTTAATTCTATATCTCATCCATCCTCTAATTCATTTTCTACTATCCTTGGTGATATTTAAAAATCGCGTCACTACTATTGTCTCAAAACTGATTCACTACCAATTTTTACTTTTTCATGATTTCTATGCATAATTTATCACCTAGACATTTATAACAACAAACACTTTCATACTTAGTCATTTTAATAACTATTCATCATAAAATATTTACATATCATCTTTTGGTCATAATTTAAGAATATACAATCGAAATGACTAAGTCGCTATACATGCCATAGCTCAAAACATTTATCGTCTTAAAATACCAAGTTGTGGTGGTTGATAGTGTGAATGCTCTCCGACGTCTTCAAGATCCCGACTATACTTGATAATACTATATAAAAGAAAAAAATAAAAGAAGGAAGCATAAAGCTTAGTAAGTTTACAAGTAAATAAATAACAACATTTAACACAAATAATAATATGCAAGTATCATGTTCTTAAGTTTCCTCTTTACTTACTCTCATTTACTTGTTTATTTACTTACCTATTTAGATAGCTTAAGATTACAACTTACTCTTATCTTGCGAAATATTGGTTCTCACTGATATCATAACATATTCTTAACTCTTATAACTCATCTGAAGTTGCTAATTATACTTTTACTTGAACTTCCATAGAACATAATCTGTTTTCTAGCCCGTTGAGCCACATTGGAATAATAAGGAAACTTGGGTCTCTTTTTTGATAATAACATGCCAAAGCCATGTCCCAAACATGGTCTTACATGGGATGTTTCTTGTACTGCCAATGTCATATCCCAGATATGGTCTTACATGGGAGTTCTCATATCGGTGCCCATGCCATGTCCTAGACATGGTCTTACGGGGGACCTCTCATCTCGGTGCCAACGCCATGTCCCAGACATGGTCTTACGTGGGACCTCTCATAATTTCAATGATGCCAATGCCATGCCCCAGACATGGTCTTACATGGTATCACTTTACCCAAATTTCATGACATTTGTATCCAATACACTCCTAATGTATCAACGGGGCTTTTATCACTGATTCTCTGTCATCTCATACTTAATTCAACATTAAATAATTTCATGAAATAAATATATAATTGCTGGAAAATAGCAGCATTAATAATAATTATTGAAATATTGCATTTATTTACCGTAAACTTACCTCGGTACAAAAATGTGATCAAATCTAACACTTTAGTCCTCAATCTTTTTCTATCCCTGGTCTAGCTTCGGATTTCGTTCTTCTTGATTATGAGCTTGAGAAAGTGAAGAAACTCTAGCTATGGCTTCCTTCAAGTTTCAGTAGCAAGCAAGGATGATGAACACAATTTTTACATCTTTTTCCCTTTTAATTCTATTTATTTACTAAATGACTAAAATGCCCGTACTTAAAAAAATCTTATTTCACTTATCTCATGTCAATTTTTGTCCATCGCTAACTAATGGTCTAATTACCATATAAAGACCCCTAATTTACAGTTACATAAAAATTAAATATCTTTAACATATAAAACTCAACTTTTTCACTTTTTATAATTTAGTCCTTTTGACTAAATTGAGTGACCAAACGTCAAAATTTTTGAACGAAATTTTCACGAAATCTTTCCATGAAATTGTAGGCCATAAAATTATAGTAAAAATAAATTTTTCCTCATCGAATTTGTGGTCCCAAAACCACTGTTCTAACTAGGCCCTAAATCAGGATTTTACAACACTAAGTATTTAGAAAGATTGATAAATCTGTTAAAATGGAGTATTCCAAGTAAGTGATTCTAAACTATCAAACCTGTGGTGTTATGATTGTGATTGTATGTTTTACTGTTAAATGAGCTATCATGTTTATTTCTTGATACTCATGTATTGTGACTATATGGCATTATTTGATAAGCATGAAATAACTGTGCCACTATTTTTGTTGATGATTATTCGATTTGCTTGTTAAGCATGCCCACTAAACTGATTCGTAATAAAAGACTGATTCGCATGTAAAGTATGCCTACTGAAAAATCTATTTTCTGTATGTCATATGACATGCATAGGGTTGGGATTATCTTAAAAGGTGGGAGATTTTGATAGTTTAATAATCTACATATTCTGGTGGTTTAACCACATTTTCTAGTAGTATATCTGTAAATTCTAGTAGCTTGACCACAGTATTATGTATCTGGTAGCTTGTCTACATTATGTGGTGGCTTTTCCACACTACTGGTGTGTTATTAGATGGATGATTTTGGGGAACTCATTTATGGTGTGTAGCGGAGTAGGGTAGGAATGTTTTATGAAAATCTATACTATTTTTAAAAAAGCTTTGCATCGACATCATCGTTATGTGTACTGCTATATGTGAATTTGTGATGATATATATATGATCTGATACTTATAAATTTTATGTCTTAAAATATGTTGCTTAACCAATTAAACTCACACTGGGCTTTAAAAGCTCACCCCTTTAATTTTTTGACTTTTCATATAATAATCGAGGTTAGGACATGGGCTCAGCTTACGAAGATGCACTCGGATATATTTTAAGTATAAATTTTTACACTTTACCATTTGATAATTTGAGACTATTTATGTATTATTGCAGACTGTGGCATGGGACTATTATTTGGATTTTGGATTTTTGGATTTTTTGCATGAGTTGGTTTTTAAAACTATTATTTAAAATGATTTATCAATTTTCTAAAAAAAACTAGATTTTCAACTAAATGACAAAATCAATCCAATATTATCATTTGAAACTCAAGAATACATTTTTACAAAACTTATATCTATTTATTCACTTATTCAATAAAATATGATATGTGTTATATTACGATTTATAAATCAACAAGTACAATTTAGTCATTCTTCCACTGCGACATTTAAAGGTACGATGTTTTCTTCAAAGGTTCAAAATCTTAAAACACAACTCCTCTCAAAGAGATACAAAGAAGCAAATAAAGAAATAATCCTTACAAGATTGATGTGTATGCAAATTAAGCTTAATTATAATGAAAAATAGTTTAGCAGAAGAATGCAAATAAAGCTCACAAGTGTTTGAAGGAAAGGTATGGAAATATATGGCACAAAGGTTGTTTTGATTGATCTTTAAGCTTAAATATTCTTTCTTATTGTTGTAGGACCTTTAAAAGCTAGTATTTATACCCTCTAATTCATTTCCAATTGTTGTGGTTGTTGAGAAAATAAATAGAGCCGTTGGGGATGAAAATACCAAATCATTGAATTCACTTGCAACATAAAGTATTAATACTTTTTATAAGAGTATCGTTACTAGTAGCATTTAATGTTTGATTCAGTGACTGTTAAAGTTAGTTTCTAATGATACCAAAAATGATTTATCGATACAGGGTAAAAAGTATCAATATATTCTAATGGGTATCGATACTTTTGTTATTTTTTAAAGATCATGAAAAACATAATGCAAAATCAGTATGGATATAAAATTTTGGTATCGATAAAATTTTAAAGGTATCAATACTTATTGTTAGTGTTCAATTTTTTATTCAAAAAAAGATAGCAGTTTTTGTATCGATAAAAAATAAGGTACCGATAAAAATTGCACAAGTATCGATACATTTTGGAAAATATCGATACTGCTTGTAGTGTGCAGTTTTGCAATTTATTTGGAATAGTTTAAATTAAGTTCAAAAGTTTAAATTCGTTTTCAAAACTTTTTCAAAAGTATTCGAAGTGCTTCAAAGCATTTTCTAAGATGTTTGGAAGTTTTGAAATATTATTTATGCTTTGAATTCTTTATCCAAAAACAATTTTTTATTGAAAGATATTTTTGTTTTTTATTTCAAAATAATTTATCAAATAAAGCTAGTTCAATAATCTCCCTTTTTTTTTATATAACAAAACATTTTGGTAAAATTTTTTTTGAGTTTGTTACTCCCCTTTTTTCAAGTTCAATTTGAATCAATGACTTGATTTTGAAACAAGGATTAGATATAAATAAAATGGTCATTTCATGTTGGCATTAAAAGATTAGTCATAAAGAAAATCAATCAAATACCAATAATTTACCTTTCTCTTCTGCCCCTTTTTGTTATATAAAAAATCAACAAATAAAGCTTAAGAGAGATATATTGTTAGTCCAAAAAATAATTTGACAACCAAAGAACTAATAGTAATGTACCAAAATAAACCATCAAGCATCTACAAATAAGATACCAAAATAAACATTAAGTTCTAACATAGAGATAGGACATGTGCAATGAAAATGAGTGAAATGCATGAGAAAATGAAATATATATGCATCCTAGTCTTCTTGAGGTGAAGGAGAAGGAGGGAATTGAGACATTAGAAATGCAATATTTTCCTCTATACTAGACATCCTAGAGTCTAGACCACTAATATTTTTATTAACACGCTCAAATGCATCATTTACTCGAGTGCGAAAACCTTTAAACTCCTGAGTTAAGAAAATAATGGCACTAATGAGGGTGGTAGACATGTCATCGGAGAGAGGCAGAGTAGATGTTTGAGTGGAGGAAGAAGTCAGTAGAGGGTCTTGCTAGATCAGAAGAATGCAATCATGATCTTCTTTAAGTTCTTCATCATCATCGTCATATTGTGGGACATGATGGCCATCTTTAACCCAATTTTTAGTAATAAGATTCATTTTAAAACCAACTCTATGAATGGTAGAAAAGCTAATGGGTTCATATTTAACAGCCAATGGAGGATCGACATTTGTAGGGATGTTAAGAAATTTAAAAATATATGACAAGAACATACCAAAAGACAGAGAGAGCTTACTTTCGAGCTTTTGGCCAATGCTTTTGGTAATGTCGTTAAATAAGATTAAAACAATATCCAAACACCTATTACTATAAAGAGAATCAATCCACCAATAGTTGATAGATCTAAGAACGGCATGTTTGGAAATAGAACGTAATATCCATGTAATTATAAAATAAAAAATATGATCATGGACATTTAGCTCAGATGCAAACGAGCGTGGAACGTTTAAGCCTTGATTATAAAGGCCTTTCGCATTTGACTCACCCCTGAGAGGAAGTTTCAAAACTTCACAAAATTTTTCTAAAGTGAGACGAATAGGAGTGTTCAAAAGAAAACAATTAACAGCAACCATAGTCTCACTGGATTCATCATGTCCGAGTCTAGCGTTTGAATAAAATGCTCGAACAAGATTAGCATGAGTTCGTGAACAAATTTTAAAAATGTTGATCCACTTCCATTTGATTAAAGTTTCAAGACACAAAAAACTGATTTTGCCAAAAAAGTTGATATCAAGGGTGCGAGAAATATTATCTTTTCATTTTAAAAAAATTATTGATTATAACGGTAAGAATCATTGTTATCTCTAAAACAATAATCGAAAGAATCGGGTTGACCACTAGATGATGACGTAGGACCAAAATTAGGACGTTCCCTTACAAACATTCTAACTAACTAGACAATAAAAACCCTATTAGCACTTAAAATTTTGGTTGGGGAATTTTATCAAACACTCTGTGGGCAAAAGGTTTAAAGAAAAATCGTAAGAGTTTGGTTAAAATTAGGCAACCTCTTGCATGAAAACACAAATATATATTCCAAATCAACCCAAAACACAATTTCTAACCAACATTTTAATAAAAATCCAACAAATTTTGTAATGAAAAACTAGAAAATTTTACCATGGAAATTTCTCTAAAATTGTGAAATTCGAGAACAAACTTGAAGAATCCTTGTGGAAAATAATAATGTTGGTTGATTTGTGCCAAGATTTTGCAGAAAAGGTGAAGATTTTGAAGAAAAGGGTTGAGAGGGGTTTAAAAAAAAAATTAAGGTTTAGGTTAATTTGTTGAAAATCATGCTGCAGATACCTTTAAAATCTCACGTGTATCGATACTTTTTAAACGAGTATCAATATTTTTCAAAAATTATCGATAAAATAGTATCGGTATCGATACCAAATGCTGAAACTATTTTTCAAATTGCAGAAAATTTTCCCAACATGGATTTTAAGTTTTAGCAAGTTCTCAACTAACTTAGAATGACTTAACAACAATTTCTAATGAATTCATATCCTTGAATATGCTAAATTTGAGTATAATGCATATGAAACATAGGGGTAAGGTATGCAAAAATTGAATATTAATCACTCAATAAAGTTTAATTTAGCACAAACAAAGGCATTCAACAATCATGCAAACTAGATCAAATGAGTAAAAAATAGACCAATGATGCAAAGACAACTCCCCCTAACTAATAGCATACAAGAGCCATATAAAACATGCATAAATACTTTTGCAACAAACTTTAAGTTATAAATCATTTTGAAAATAAAAAAGTACAAAAATTCATTTGAACACAAAATTAAGGCAAGGTAGTAATACCTAATTCTCCCCTAAGTGTCCAAAAATTTTCTTTGTCTAATAGTTTTATAAAAATATTTTCTAATTGATTTAAGGTGTCTAAATACTTTATAACTATTTCTCCTTTTTGGACATGATCTCTAATGAAATTATGTCTAATCACAATATGCTTAGTTCTAGAATGTTGGATGAGATTTTTAGTGAGACAAATAGCACTAGTATTGTCACACTTGATGGGAATGGTATCTACATCAATTCAATAGTCCATAAGTTGTTTCATCCAAAAAACTTGCGCACAAAAACTACTAACATAAACATATTCCACCTCAGTGATGGACAATGCAACATCATTTTGTTTCTTTGAAAACCATGATATTAGCATGTTTCCTAGGAATTTACAAGTACCGGAGGTGCTTTTCTTATCTAATTTGCATCCTCCAAAATCCACATCTGAGAATGCGTACAAGGTAAATGATGAGTCTCTAAGATACTGAAGACCTAAATTAGAAGCGTCTCTAAGGTATCTAAAGATTCTCTTAAGGGCTTGTAAATGTGATTCTTTAGGGCATGATTGAAATCTAGCACACAAGCAAACATTAATCATGATATCGAGTCTACGGCAAGATAAAGAAAAAACCCAAGCATAGACCTATATAACTTTAAGTCAACACATTTACCTTCATCATCTTTGTCAAGCTTTGTAGAGGAGCTTATAGGATTAGCTTGTGGTTTGAGAGTGTCCATCCCAAACTTCTTGAGCATTTCCTTTGTGTATTTAGCTTGATTAATGAAGATGTTATCCTTTTTTTGCTTGATTTAGAGTCCAAAAAAAATTTAGTTCTCCCATCATGCACATCTCAATTTCACCTTTCATTAGCTTAGAGAATTCTTGAAAAAATGATCATTAGTAGAACCAAAAATTATATCATCAACATCTATTTGAACTACTAATAAATCTACCTTTTCTTTTAATAAAAAGTGTTGTGTCAACCTTCCCTTTACAAAAATCTTTTTCAATGAGAAAATTTGATAATCTTTAGTTCCAAGCTCTAGTAGCTTGTTTTAAACCATATAAAGCTTTTGAAAGTTTGAAAACATGATTTGGCAATTTTGAATCTTCAAAACTGGGTGGTTGTTCAACATACACTTTTTCATTTATAAAACCATTTAGAAAATTACTTTTAACATCCATTTGATATAATTTTAAATCATTAAAGCGTGCAAAAGTTAAAAGTATTTTAATGGCTTCCATCCTAGCTACAGGAGCATAATTTTCATCATAATCTATTCCTTCTTCTTGAGTGTAACCTTGAGAAACAAGTCTAGCCTTGTTCCTCACTATGTTACTACTCTCATCTAGCTTGTTCCTAAAAACACATTTAGTACCTATACTAGATTTATCACAAGGTCTTTTAACTAGGGTCCATACTTTACTTCTCTCAAATTGATTTAACTCTTCTTGCATACCTAATATCCAATATTCATCATTTATGCTTCTTTGATATTTTTAGGCTTAATGCATTAGATAAATGCAACATAATTACAAGTATTTCAAAGAGACGGTCTAGTAGTTACCCCTTTGGATGGATCTCCTAAAATCTTACCATCCTTCACATAGTCGAACTCTCTTGGATGAGTGACTTCCCTCTCCTCTATTGTAAGCTCCTTTAGAACATCTTGTGTTTGTTCCTGAATTTTTTCATTTGATGAGTGATCAACTTTATCATTATTTTGAAAATTTTCTACATCATCATCATCATCATTATCATCAATACAAGAATCATTTCTAAGAGGAAAGTTAGAATCATCAAGAACATGTATAGACTTTTCTACTACTAAATTTATTTTTTTTAAACACTCGAAAAGCTTTAGGATTTAAAAACTAACCAAGAAAAATTCCTTTATCACTTTTTGCATCGAATTTACAAGATTATCTTTGTCATTGTTTAAAACAAAACACTTGTATCCAAAATGATGAAAATAGCTAATGTTTGGCTTTTTATTTTTGAAAAGTTCATATGAAGTTTTCTTTAAAAATGACCTAATCATTACTCTATTAACAATATAGAAGGTGGTGTTTATGGCTTCTGCCCAAAAATATTTTGGTAAATTATTTTCACAAAGCATGGTTCTAGCCATTTCTTCTAAGGTTCTATTTTCTCTTCTCAAAAATTCCATTTTGTTGAGGGATTCTAGGTGAAAACAAATTATGGCTAATTCCATTCGAGTTCCAAAAATTTCAAAACCAATATTTTGAACTTCAGTTCTATGGTTACTTCTAACACTTGTAACAAAGTAACCTTTTTCATTTTGATTCATTTTTTAAAATGTGATGAATTTTTCTAAAGCTTCATCTTTAATACTTAAGAAAAGAACCCCAAGTAAACCTAGAATAATCATCAACAAGCACAAGCACATATTGTTTTCCACCTAAGGTAGTTCCCTAATAAGACCAGCTAAGTCTATGTGAATTAGTTGAAGAACTCTACTAGTTGATACATCATTAATAGGTTTAAAAGATACTCTTCTATGTTTATCAACACATGCATCACAAACTTATTTAAGTCAAAATCAATTTTAGGCAATCCTTTAAGTCATTTTTAGATAGTTTATGCAATATGCTCATGCTAGCATGTTCTAGTTTTCTATGCCATAACAAAGAATTATTTTCATTTTTAGCGGCAAGGCATATGAGTGAATCATGCAAATCATTTAAAAACACCATATATATATTTCTTATCCTGTGTCCTACAAGCATAACCTTGTTAGACATAATTTCAACTATTTTCCATCCATTAGACTCAAAAAGAACATTGAGACCACTATCACACAATTGGCTAATACTAAGTAAATTACACTTAAGACCGTTGACATAAAGAACATTTTCAATAAGAATTGAAGAGCTTGTACCAATAGAGTCGATTCCTTCTACTTGTCCTTTAGATTTGTCACCAAATGTAACTATTCCTCCATTTTTTGGCTTCAAATTGATGAAGTGGCTCTTGTTATCAATCATGTGCTTTGAGCATCCACTATCAAGGTACCATGAGTTTTTTAATGAATCGTCCACCTTGAAGCAATGTTCCTTTTCCTACAAACATATAATTAAACTTTGATTTTTGGTACCCAAATTCTTTTGGGTTCATAAGCATTAGTTCCTATATTTTAGTCCCTCTAAGTATCCATTTTGAAAGGATGTCTTTATTTAAAGTGTTTATGAGTCCTTTAGGGACCCAACACTTTTATTAATTTTTTCTTTGTAAAAAAATTTGGGACCTCTATGTTTATAGAAATTAAAGCTAGTTTTGACAAAGAATTCATCATCAGATGTCACTGCAAACTCCTGAGAAAGTATTGTGCTTTGGTCATTGAATTCTTCCGCAATTAAATCATCTAGCACATCGATAGTATGACATTTTTATTTATCCTTACATTGAATAGATTCAGAAACACTAAAGGTAACGTGTTCATCATTAAGTCGCATAGTCAGTTCACCTTTGTAAACATCAATAAAAGTTCGTCTGGTGGCTAAAAATGGTCATCCCAAAATTATGGGAATCTCGTTGTCTGTCTCGAGTCAAATATGATAAAATTAGCCGAAAAAAATTATCCACACAAACTAAGATATCTTTAATTTGCCTTTCAAGTTGAGCCAAATATTGATTAGCTAGTTGCAATGTCACTGCAGTATGTTTTATGTGACCAATTCCCAACTTTTTGAAAGTTGATAACAGTATTAGGTTGATGCTAGCTCCCAAGTCGCATAAAGACTTGCACAAATAATGGTTTCCAATTGAACATGGGATAGTAAAGCTCCCAGGATCTTTCATTTTGGGGGGTAACTTATTTGTCAAAAGAGCATTATAACCCTCTGTGAGTGCAATAGTTTCCATATCACTGAGCTTCTTCTTCTTGGACAAGAGCTCCTTCATAAATTTCCCATAATTTAGAGTTTGCACAAGAGCATCTACTAAAGGAATATTGACTTGAAGTTGCTTCAATCTGCTCAAGAACTGTTGGCGCTGCTTATCCTGTTCATTCTCCTTGAGTCTTTATGGAAAAGGTAAGGGTGGAGATACATCTGATTGGGCCGACACCTTTGGTTGCATCGATAGTTTCAAGGGTCAGACATTAGGCATATGAGTGACAATTTGTGGAACTTCTTTATCCGATGCATCGACAAGCTCTTCAGATTCAACTTTCTCACTAGGGATCATTTCACTAGTAGTTGTGGTGCGACTATAGAGTCTGTAGTTGACTCGCCAGTTTGTTTACTACTCCTAAGCGTGATAGCCTTACAGTGTTCTTTCCCATTGGACTGGGATTTTTCGTGTCACTAGGTAGTGTGGCTGGTGGTCGAGTATTCAAATTCAAAGCAAGTTGTTCTAATTGTGCCTCCAACGCCCGAATGGAAGATGAATTCCTATGCATAATAGCTTTTGTGCAAGTTATATGCTCTCGCATTAAAGCCTCAAGAGCAGCTAACGGGTTAGAAGGAGAAGCTTGCGTGTACTATTTCGTCGATGTTCTGAAGCATACTGATTTGACATTAAAGAGTGTTGTGATTGTGTCTGATTCTGGTGTGGGTGCATCTGGCTTTGTTGTACCTGTATCTGAGTGTGCTGATTATAGTTCTATTATTGTTGATTGTAATTCCCTTTTTTTTAATTATAATTGCCTTGAGTAGATATATTCCCATATCGGAATGTCACAACATTTTGTGCAGCATTCTGAGTTCCCCAACACTGTTGATTGCGTGCAAAATTATTATAAGAGTTGCCATAAGAATTGTTGCGGATGTTACTGACATAAAAATTATTATAAGAATTATTATAAGAGTTGCCATAAGAATTGTTGCAGACAATCTTCATAGTTGTGGTTGTCACTGCAAATCTCACAACAAAATGTAGGAACATCAACTTGTTCAGCGACTTGTATAGGTGCAACTTCACTAGTCCTTTGCATATTTTTTTATCATAATTGCAAGAGAAGAAACTTGAGCACTAAGTGCAGATATTGCATCCAATTCAATAACTCCCGAAGTAGCTTTTTTTGTACAGCTCTAGAGATAGGGTATTATTAATCATTCTGAGCAATTCTCTCAAGAATTTCAATCGCATCATTATAAGTACAATCCAGAAAAGGTCCATTGGCTAATGCGTCGACAACATTCCTCATGTGTGAACTTAGCCCATTATAAAAAATCTCAATTTGTGTTTCCTGTTGAATGTCGTGCATGGGACAACATCGAAACAAAGATTTATAACGTTCCTATGTGGTGTGAAGATTCTCATCGTCCAGCTGATGATAAGCTGTAATATCATTTTAGAGACGAACATTCATTGTCGGTGGGTTAAATCATAAAACAAGCAATGTTGCTAGTGCATTCCAAGAAGTATTTGAGCCGGTAGGTAGCCCAAGGAACCATGTACGAGCTCTTCCCTGTAAGGAATAAAGAAATAATTACATCTTCAAAATGTCATTAGGAACGCCTTGTTGACTAAAGGAAGAACAAATGAATAAAAATGATTTAAGATGTTCTCGGGCATCTTCATGTGCCAGCCCAGCATATTGCCCACTAGAATTCAGCCTTTGAAACATTACTGGCATGAGTTCAAAATTTCCAACTTGGACTATTGGCCTAACAACTCCGTTTGTATGTCATCCAAGACAAGTACAACAAAATCTCGTATAGTCCTATTTTGTATTTGAGCGTCTTGCTGCAACAGTGGGTCATTAGCATTTTGGTTTTGCATCGGGGGTATGACTGCATTGTTTCTTGGTAAAGCCATATTCCTTTTTTTCTCGAAGTCTCTTTTGAATGGTTCTTTAAATTTCTAAATCAAAATGGGCAATAAACTCCGAATTACTTTAGGTCACACAACACCTAAAATAAATTGTAGAAATAACGACAAAAAGAAAACCAGTTAGTAGTAACTAAATATTTTGAAATCAAAACAAACAAAAATAAACATCAAACAAACATCATCCCCGACAACAACGCCAAAATTTGATCGGTTGTTTAACGTCACAGCAATAATGTGCAAGCCTACATTCTCAATGCAAATATAGTAGACAGATATGAGTTTGCCGGATATCGATCCCATGAGGATGGTTGTCTTTTGTATGTCAATGCAATAAATAGATAGGAATGAGATAAATTGTGAATGTAGTTGTTGAAGAAACAACTTGAAAACAATAAGATAAAATATGATACTGATAAACTGGGATCCCCAACGTGAATATTCAATAGAATGCTAAGTGCTCACAAGGTATAAAAGGATAGGTGATTATCGATACATTTAATTGCAATGAATATATTACCAAGCTTAACTTCTATATTTAATCAAAGACTTAAACATGCACATTAGCCACACCTTTCGATGATGGCAATGGAGCACTATTAAAAATAAATGGGTTAAATTCCTCTAATCCTCAAGCAACTTCTGTTGTCATGCTTGTTAGCTTGAACTGTCACTACACTTCCAATGTCAGTGACCACAATAACACTTCCATGCTAAAAACACTCAAACCCAAAGATTAAACCATAGAAGCAAGATTGAATAAAATAAATATTAACCTAGAAATCATATGTACTTCTATACTAACATGAAAAAGAAAGTAATCACTAGTGTTTAGAAAAGAAAAAAAAAAGAAACAAGTGGAGAATACTATTCCTAGACAACTTGACTTAAATCTATTTATTCCTTTTTGTGTCGCACTCAGGGATCCTCATCAAGAGCTAAGCTACATCCTTTTCACGTCGGCTCACCCGTCGGAGCTTAAGCCGCCATAGTCGAAAGCTTCAAGGGATAAGTTCAAGAAGATGATCCAAAAGCTCTATCCTTTTTTTCGTTTTGTGTGAATATTTATCTTTTCCCAAATAGCCCAAGTGTCATTTCATCAGAATCATGCTACCTCTATACGTACAAGTTAGCTGCAGCTCAGGCATTTGTTTTCCTATTGAATAGCTGTTAGGTGCGGTGACAATTCTAGGCTCAATCTGAAATTACTCATGCAGCGACATCAGTACCAAAATATGACAAAATTAAGGGTAAATAAGCTAAGATCCACTGAGTCATAAAATGTAAATTACTGAACTGAAAATACTAAAATATGTGCTAAAGATAACTAAAAGGGAACAAATTAAACAATAAGTAAAGAGAAAACATATGTTCTTTCTAGTACTATCAGGTCCGTTAAAGGATTCTCGACGATTACTACACTGTTGATGAGACTATTGCAAAAAGATGTGAAATTTGAGTGGTCTGAGAAATGTCAGCAAAGCTTCGATCAGTTGAAGGCATTGTTAACTGAGGCACTAGTGTTAGTTCAGCCTGAATCAGGTAAAGAATTCGTGATTTATAGTGATGCATCTTTAAATGGTTTGGGATGTGTTTTGATGCAAAAAGACAAGGTGATACTTTATGCTTCTAGACAATTGAAACTGCATGAGAAGAATTATCTGACACCCGATTTAGAGCTTGCGACGATTATTTTTGCACTGAAGAGCTGGTGACACCATTTGTACGGCGAAAAATGTCACATCTTTACAAATCACAAAAGCTTGAAGTATTTAATGTTGTAGAAAGAGTTGAATTTGAGATGCAGATGACTCAAGCTATTGAAAGACTATGATTTGATCATTGATTATCATCTAGGAAAACCAGATTTAGTTTTTGATACTTTGAGTAGAAAGTCTTTGTTCGTTTTAAGAGCGTTAAATACGCGTTAGACGTTGCCTGATGATGGTTCAATCTTAACTGAGTTGAAAGTTAGACCAATCTTTTCACAATAGATTTATGAGGCTCAAAAATGTGGTAATGTGTTGTTAGCTAAACAGAAGCAAAGTGAGTTGACTCCTGATTTAGATTTTTAGATTGGATCCAATGAATTTTATACTTCAAAGGTAGAATTTGCGTTCTGAGAATTTCAGATCTCATTCAGAAAATTTTGCACGAAGCTCATTATAGTAGTATGTCTATTCATCCTTGTAGCAACAAAATGTACAATGATTTGAAATAAATGTACTGGTGGCCAAGTAAGAAAAGAGAGATTTATGTGTTCGTATCAAGATGTTTAGTATGTCAGTAAGTTAAAGCTAAACATCAGGTACCTTCTGGTTTTTTACAGCTAATTATGATTCCAGAATAGAAGTGGGAATGCATCATAATGGATTTTGTATCGGGATTACCTTTGTCTCCAATAAAGAAATATGCAATATAGGTTATCGTTGATCGTATGACGAAGTTTGTACATTTTATTCCAGTACGTATAGATTATTCTCTTGAGAGATTAGCCGAGATATATGTTGTTGAGATTGTCAGATTGCACAGGGTGCCAGTTTCTGTTATTTCTGATAGAGGTCTGCGGTTTACATCACGATTCTGGAGCAAGTTACATGAGGCTCTAGGTACTCGTTTGCATTTTAGTACCGAGTTTCATCCGCAGACTGATGGTCAGTCTGAGCTAGTAATTCAGATACTCGAGAATATGCTTCGATGTTGTGCTTTAGAGCTCGAAGGCAACTAGGAGAAATTTCTACCGTTAGTTGAATTAGCGTATAATAACAGTTATCAATCAAGCATAAAGTTGGCACCGTACAAAGCTTTGTATGGTCGTAAGTGCCAAACTTCATTGTATTGGACTGAGCTCAGTGAGAAAAGCTTCACGGGGTTGGTTTAGTACGGGAAACTGAAGAAAAGGTAAAAGTGATTCGAGACAGTTTAAAATCAGCTTCAGATTGACAGAAGTTGTATGCGGATTTGAAAAGAAAAGACTTCGAGTTTCAAGTCGACGATAAAGTGTTCTTTAAAGTATCGCCCTGGAAGAGAGTTCTTCGATCCAGTCGTAAAGGAAAGCTAAGTCCACAATTTATTAGGCCGTATGAGATTATCAAAAGAATCAGGCTAGTAGCTTACCGGTTAGCTTTGCTGTCAGAGTTGGAAATGATCCATAATCTGTTCCACGTATCTATGTTACGACGGTACCGATTAGACCATTCACATGTAATCTCACCTATTGATGTAGAGATTTAGACTGATATGTCGTACAGCAAAGAACTGATCAAAATTTTAGCTCAATTGCTTAAAGAGTTGAGGAATAAAAATATAGCTTTAGTACAAGTCCTTTGACAACGACACAGTTTAGAGGAGGCCACTTGGGAATTGGAAGACGCTATGAAAGCGCAATACTCGAACCTCTTTTCTAGTAACATTTTCGAGGACAAAATATTCCTTTAGGGGGAGAGTTGTAACACACCGTTTTCAATGAAATCAGAACAGTGGTTTTTGGACCACAAATACGACATGAAAAATATTTATTTTATTATTATTTTAATGTTTATAGAATGATAGTAGTGTCATATAAAAATTTCGTTAAGAAATTTTATTGTTTGCATGTTTAATTTAGTAAAAAGGACTAAATTGTAAAAGATAAAAAATTAGAGTTCTATAAGCTAAAGGCACTAAATTGCTATGAAATTAAATGGTTAATGGATTTAAATGCTAATTATACCATAACTAAATTGAGTGGACAAATATGGACATTAATTAAGTGGTTTTAAGGTTTATAATAAAAGGTTAATTAAGTAAATTAATAAATAAGGTTAGTAAAATAATCAAAACAAAGGCCATCATCTTTGTTTGTCCATTTTTTATAGAAACTAAGATTAGAAAGAAGCCATAGCCAAGCTTGAGTATCCGGTCATCTCTTCCTTGTGCATGTAAGTGATTTGTCATCCCGTTTTTAATGATTTTTATGTTTTTGAAGTCGCTGTAGCTTAATCTAGCTACCCTAGGGACTAATTTACAAAATTGTTAAAAGGTTAGGGTTTTTCCATAAATGTATTCATGTGGTTTTTGATGTTTGATGGAAGAAAATGGATCCTTGTTAATTTATAAACAACTTTTGTAAAGTGAATTTTGTTGAAAATGTAAAATAGGTATTTAATTGAAAAATGTGAAATATTCATGGCGAAAATTGTGAAATAATGAATTGTATGAATTGATTCAGACTTATGTTGAATTCGGGTAACTTGGGTTAGTGATGAATTTGCATGAATTTCAATTTACGAGCTTAAGAACTAAATTGTAAAGAAATTAAAATAATAGGGGCAAAAGCATAATTTGTAAAAATATGATTTTTGGATTGAATTGAATAGAATGATTATTGAATGGATTGAACTTGATTATTTAGATCAAGTTAAGCCTTGTACGGATTCAAATCAAGGGAAAGATAAAGTGTCAGACTAATCGATCGTATTTCATTGTTTTGAGATTGAGGTAAGTTCGTACGTTTAAATAACATTTTAATGTATTTGATTTAAATGCTATTATATAATTTTTCATATCATGTCATGACAGAAAATCCAAGGATGTTTCGATAACTATCAAGCCCCGTTTGAACCTTAAGAATATAGAGGATACAAATGACATGTCATTAGGGTTACCATGTTTCAGGCGCCGGTCCTGAACGTCCTACCTATGACTGAGTTCTGAGATTTGTTGTGGATACTCGACAGCTTGTGAGCGGCATCGGGTAGATATCTTCTGACCGTCAGCTTGTGTGAGCAAGCCCATTTATGGCTCGTATGAGCATCTATGAAAAGGAAATGGAAAAGGATGGTTTTGACCATATGTTTAGCACACTTTGTTTGAGCTTTCCCGTGTATCCAGTATTATTCGTAGTGGTTCAATGGGAATGAAAAGGGATGAACCGATAAGGGTTCTGATTAATTTCATTCTGGAATTATGGAAAGGTATGAAGTATTGATGATCAATTTTGTATAGCCATGATATGAAAAGTATGCATTCATATGTATTATGTTCATGAAAATTTCCTTACCATGTGATGATATTATTAAGTGATGTGTTTAATCACTAACTTGTGTTGTTGATGATGCTTAGGCTTGTGCCAAGCTATGTTGGATTGATTCATGTTTGCTTTTAAGCTTATGCATTGAAATGGTAAGCATTGTTCATGATTTACGAACTTACTATGCATTATATGCCTACGTTGTGTTTATTTTCTATATTTTTTAGATTATTGGAAGCTCACCGGTTTGGAAGCTCGTTAGAGAACTATCACACTATCGATCGGCTATATTGGTAGATATTGATGTTTTGAGACATGGTTATAATGACATGTATAGGTGAATTATGTTTGATGAAATGAACATTATATTTGGCTTGTAAATGTGGTGTTTTGGTTGAACTTTTGGTATTTTTATTCTTTGATGGTTGGTGTTGAATTGGTCAAGTGAAGTTATATTTTGAATAGCTCTTTTGGCATGTTTTGAATGACCAATTGGTATGTCTAATTGTGGTTTGGCATATGGACAATTGTGTTATGTTTTGGTATGGAAAAATAGGTAGTTATATATGATTGATTCATGGATAAGTATGTTATGTTTATGTTTAGGTAGATTTGATGCTATGTGATTGATGTGTCTTTTGGCATATTGGTTGTATGGATAAATACAATGTTGAACTATCTTTATTATGCATGTTTTAGGTGCATTTTTGTGGCTTGAAATTATGTGCAAATGGCTTGTAGGTGTAAGCATGGTTTGGGTGAAAGAAATGGCTTGAAAATGGCCTATTTCTTGTCCACATGGCCTAAGACACGGGTGTGTGTCTCAGTCGTGTGTGACACATGTCCATGCGACACGGGCGTGTGTCCCCTATAGGTTTCAAAGGGTTACAAGTCAATCAGTTACATGGCCTTGCACACGGCCTGGCACAACGGCATGTGGGGCCATTTTGAGAGTTACACGGCCTGGCACACATGCGTATGGCTTGGCCGTGTGACCCAAGTCAGAGAGTTACACAGGTACGAACATGGGCTGGGACACGGCCGTGTGTCCCTACTTCGAATGTCCACACGGTCTGAGACACGAGCGTGTGTCTCAGCCGTGTGAGTCATACGGTCGTGTGACCCCTGTAGTGTGTAAAATACTATCTTTTTCCATGAAGATCTAAATGTTTCCGATATAGTCCCGCATCATTTCTAAAGTGTTCAAGGGCTCGAATAAGGGAGGTTATGCATGAGTTTGATTGAATTATGCCATGATTTATAAAATGGTTGAAATTGAATGTTTTAAGTTAAAAATTTTCGGTAATGCTCTATAACCCTGTTTTGGCGACGGATATGGGTTAAGGGTGTTACATGGAGTGGTTCATAGTCTTATGAAAAGGTTAAAGATTGTGTGATATGTCTTATAAAATCCTATTATGTTAGGAATGAAAAGTGCATGTGATGTTGATGAACTTGCGCATTTGTGAGTTGATGGTCATATAGTTTGATAAATCATGTGGCTGTGGTTTAGGTTTAGGTTTATATTATCCAATAAAGTTCATTATTGAAATGAAAGGTTATGTTTAAGTTTATACGAGCTTACTAAGCATTCATTGCTTACGTAATTACTTTCCTTTACTTTACAGATTATTAGAAGTTCAATCGGTTTGGAAGCTCATCGGAGATCTATCACACTATCCGGCAATTATATCGGTAGATTTTGATATTTTTGTCAAGGTTATAATGGCATGTATAGGTGAACTTATGTATAAGTTTTAGTTGATGTATATGGCATGTAAAAGTTACCTTGAATTTGTGGTACTTTTGGTACTTTGATGCCTTGATGGTTCATGTTATTATGGCTAAGTTGATGCATGATGGAATGACCAATTTGGTATATAATGATATGTTTATATTGTGGTCATGTCAAGTTATGCTTTAAGATGGTTATGAGCTATGTGTTTTGGTATGAATATGGTCAATTATGCTTATGGTTAGGTATATTTGATTGCTTGTGTTTAAGGTGCCTATATGGCATATTGGTTGGATGGTTAAATAGCCTATTGAATTGGTATTAATATGCATGATTTGGGTATATTTTAAGGCCTTGGTTAAATGTACAAGTTTTTTGTAGGTTCATGGTTAAATGGGTGAAAGAAATGGTTTGATTTTGGCTACTTTCTTGTCCACACGGCCTCAGACACGGGTGTGTGTCTTAACCGTGTGTGACACACAGCCATCCGACACATTCGTGTGTCCCCTGTAGGTTTTAAATGTTGCTTTTCAAAAGTTACACAGCCTAGCACACAGCCTGACACACGGGCGTGTGGCTTGGCTGTGTGACCCAAGTCAGAAAGTTACACGGACATGAGCTGGGACACAGTCATGTGTCCCTATTTCAAATGTTGCATGGCTTGATACACGGGCGTGTGTCTCAGCCTTGTGAGTCACACAGCTGTGTGACCCCTGCAGTGTGAAATTTCCTATCTTTTTCCATAAATTTCTAAATGTTTTTGATTTAGTCCCGAATCATTTCTAAAGTGTTTCTAAGGCCTTGAGGGCTTGAATAAGGAACGATATGCATGTGTTTGAATAAATTGTGCTATGATTTATGAAATTTTTAGAATTGAATGTTTTAAGTTACGATTTTACAATATTGTTCTATAACCCTATTCCAGTGACGGATACGATTAGGGGTGTTACATTTAGTGGTATCAAAGCTACGGTTTAGTCAATTCTCGGACTAAACGTAGCAAGTATGAAGTCTAGCAATACATGTCATTGTATAACTTGTGATAGTGTGATGTCTCCTGACTTTGATTAGATTTGTTTCACTTATAGATAGAGATGTTTTTCAACTGAGCTAATTCTGATAATGCTGAAAGCGATACTAAAGTATTTGATTAAAAAGTTGCTCTTAATGGGCAAAAACTCATAAAGGTAGGAGTAGAGGTCCATAATGTTGTGTTGATAATGACATTTATGTTTGAAGTGTATATATGATAATTAAATTTAGTGGCTTTACGACCTCCATCCCCTCACCCTCAAAGTCTTATACAATGAAATTTACAATATTTGTGTTGATTAAGTCGGCAAACAACAAGCTAATGAATTCAGCTATTGAATTAGTAATAATGTGGTTAGAGCCGAGAATCGGTTAGGAAGTAAAGAAGAAGTTATTCACTGGTAATCGACTTTATCAGGTATGGTATCTAAAAAAGGGTTAGTCGGGATTTCTTCTGAATTGATTTCTTTAGTGAAACGGGATAATGTGAAATCATTGATGACTTTAGTAGTCAATGGAATAGTGTTTGAACTGCAAATATATCTGAATGCAACTATTAGGTCCGAGTATCTTACAATGATGTCCTCTGGATATTCTATATGTTCTTTTATCCTTAGAGACATATACAACTGTTCATTTTCAAATGTGATTCTTATCATATGCACATAATCAAGACATCAAAACTTTACCAAAACATACATATAATGACCAATCCAAGAGTCCTGAATCAACCAACCAATATGCCATTCAAGGCACCTCAAATACATTCATCCAAAACCTACCTAAACATGTATATGTTACCATATTTCAATCATCCACATTAGCTCAATATTTTCCCAAAACATACCATATCTTGACCATATCCAAACTAATTCAACACATACCATTTCAGCCATTCAAACATGCATCATAACATAGCCACATTAACACAACTAGCAAGGCACCAAATGTACCAAACCAAAATAACTTATACATACCAAATCATCAACTAAACATCATTATAAGTCCACCTATACATGTCATTATAACATTTTCCAAAACATGCAAAAACTATTGACATTTATGTTGGATAGTGTGATAGATCTCCGACGAGCTTCCAAACTGATCAAGCTTCCAATAATCTATAAAATGTAGAAAAGAAGCAACGTAAGCACATAATGTTTAGTAAGTTCATAGAACATGAAACATAACTTACCATTTCATTTATATAACATTAAGTATGATCATAATACAATCCAACCACAAGTTTGACACAAGCCTATGCATTATCATCAATACATAAGCTAGTGCATTTATACATTATTCACTTTAATTAAACAAATGATAATTCATTTCTATATGAACATACACCATTTGATTCATTCGTCATTTTCATAAGCATGTGCATAGTTCCATTTGGAAACTTACCATTTCAATCCCTTTTCTTTCCTGTTGAACCATCTAGAATATCATTAGATACTCAAGAAAGCTCACACGAAATGTGCTTAAACATATCATTGTAACCTTTCCTTTACATCATTGCTCACATGAGCTGTGAAATGGTTCTTCTCACAAGAGCTCTGGGTTGAAATGTAAGCTAGATGATGTTGCTCACACGAGATATGAAGTATCCGCAACAAATGCAGAACATCAGCCATCGATAGGACATTCAAAACCAGCACCCAAAACATGAAATCCCTAATGACATGTCATTTGTATCCTACGAATTCCTAAGGTTCAACCGGGACTCAATAATTGTCATAACATTACTTTGGATGTAGATCGTTCAATAGCATTACAATTACATAATAACATACAATTGAATAACATGAATATAGTAATTCGTACATACGAACTTACCTCGACGACTAGGGCATAAAATAGAAGTCGAACTAAACCAAGGCTTTAGCTTTTCCCCGATCTAAATCTGTACGTGGTCTCTATTGATCTAAATAAACAAATTCAATCCATTTAATATCTCTAGTATTCAGTTTCGTCCAAATTTCATATTTATGCAAAATTACCATTTTACCCCTAACATTTTAATTTTTCACAATTTAGTCCTTAAGCTCATAAATTGAAATCTAAGCATTTTAATCCTCTTTTCAAGCTAGCCAATTTTTTCTAGAGACTTAAACCAAACCATACAAACCATCATTTCATTAATTTGCCTTGAACTTTTACTATTTTTACATACAAGTCCATAAATGAAATTTTCATCAAAATTCACTTTACAAAACTTGTTTATTTAACAAGGACTCATAATCTATCCTTAGACATCAAGAATCATATAACAACATTCATGGAAAGTCCCTCAATCTTTAACAATTTTCCAAATTGACCCCCGGGCTAGCTAGATTAAACTAAAACGACTTCAAAAATATAGAAATCATTAAAAACGAGGTTTAAAATCACTTACATGCAAGACTTGAACATAACTGAACCTTCAAAGTGCATAAACACAGTTTTTCTTCTCTAAATTCGGTGGAGAAATGCATTCAAGAAGATGCTACTATGTTTTTACCATATTTTACTTTAACCTAATTATTAAATTACCTTTTTAACTTTACCTATTAACCTTAAAAATCATTTAAATTGTGTCCATAATTGTACACTAGCTTTATAAATGGTATAATTACCATTTAAATCCACTTACTTCAAGGTTTCATAGCTATTTGACTCCTTTAACTAATAGAACTCTACTTTTGTACTTTTGATGATTTAATCCTTTTCACCTAATTAATCATACAAACATTAAATTTTCTTAACGAAATTTTAATACGACCTTACTAACATCCTATAGGCATTAAAATATTACTAAAAATGGGCTGTTACAACTCTCTCCCCTAAAGGAATTTTCGTCCCCAAAAATCTTACTAGAAAATAAGTTCCAATATTGCACTTTCATAGCTTCTTCATGTTCCCAGGTAGCCTCTTCTATTTCGTGGCGTTGCCAAAAAACTTTAACTAAAGCTATGCTTTTATTTCTCAATTATTTAACTTCCCGAGCTAGAATTCTAATCGGTTCTTTACTGTATGTCATATCTAACTGAATCTTAACATCTATCGGGGAAATCACATGTAAAGGATCTGATTGATTCTATCGTAACATCGATACGTGAAATACATTATGAATCTTCTTTAACTTTGTTGTTAAGGCCAATCTATAAGCTACTGGCCCAATTCTTTCAATGATCTCATACGGCCCGATAAACCGCAGACTAAGCTTTTATTTTCGGCCGAATTGAAGAACTTTCTTCCAAGGAAATACTTTCAGAAATACTCTGTTGTCGACTTGAAATTCAATATATTTTCTTTTCAAATCTGCGTAAGATTTCTATCTATCCGAAGTTGCTTTCAAACTATCACGTATCACTTTGACCTTTTCTTCAATTTCTCAAACCAAATCACCACCGAATACCTTTTTCTCACTCAACTCAGTCTAGTATAACAAAGGTCAAAACTTTCGGCCATACAAAGCTTTGTATGGTGCCATTTTAATACTCATTTGATAATTATTATTGTCTGCAAATTCAACCAACGGCAGAAATCTCTCTCAGTTACCTTCGAACTCTAAAACACAACATCGAAGCATATCTTCGAGTATCTATATTACTCGCTCAGACTGACCATTGGTCTGTGGATGAAACGTTGTACTAAAATGAAGTCGAGTGCCTAGAGTTTCATGTAACTTGCTCCAGAATTGAGACATAAACCGTGGATATCTATCAGAGATAATAGAAACTGATTCACCGTGGAAGCTAACAATCTCAGCAACATACAACTCTGCCAATCTCTCAAGTGAAAAATTTGTATGCACTAGAATGAACTATGCAAATTTCGTCAAATGATCTACAATGACCCACACAGCATCTTTCTTTCTCGGAGATAGAGGCAATCCCGATACGAAATCTATCGTGACACGTTCTCATTTCCATTCTAGAATCAAAGTTGTAATAAACCTGAAGGTACCTGATGCTCAACTTTAACCTGCTGACAGACTAAACACTTTAATACAAACTCTGAAATCTCTCGTTTCATTCCTGGCCACCAATACATTTGTTTCAAATCACCGTACATTTTATTACTACCAGGATGAATCAACAAGCTACTACTATAAGCTTCCTGTAAAATCTTTTGAATGAGATTAGAATTTTTTGGAAAACAAATTTTGTATTTAAAGTACAAACTATCATCGGAACCAACATGAAAATATGAATCAGTTGTCGTCTAAATCTGTTTTCGTTTTATGATCAAAACATCATCACATTTTTAGATTCACAAATATGTTGTAGAAACATCAGTCTAGCTTTTAATTTAGCTAAAAATAAATTGTCATCAATCAATGTTAACCATGTGTTCAAAGCTCGCAAAGCAGACAGAGATTTTCTACTCAAAGCATCGACAACAATATTAGCCTTTCCCAGATGATAGTCGATAATCAAGTCATGGTCTTTCAACAACTGAAGCCACTTATGTTGTCTCAAATTCAAATCTTTCTATGACATCAAATACTTCAGGCTTTTATGATCCATGAAGATATGACATTTTTCTTCGTACAAATAGTGTCCCAAATTTTCAAATAAAATACAATAGCTACAAGCTCTAAATCATGAGTTAAATAATTCTTTTTGTGCGGTTTCAACTGTCGTGAAGCATACACTATCACTTTGCCCTCTTGCATCAAAACACAAACCAAACCATTCAATGAAGCATCACTATAAATCAAAAATTCTTTACTGGACTCAGGCTGAACTAACACAAGTGCCTCAGTTAACAAAGCTTTCAACTAATTAAAAGTTTGCAAACATTTCTCAGACCATTCGAATTTGACATCTTTTTGCAATAGTTTCATCAACGACGTAACAATAATAAAAAATCCCTCAAAAAATCTTCTGTAATATTCGACTAAATCCAGCAAAACTTCTGACTTTGGATACATTTCTCAGAGGTTTCCAATCTACTACAGTTGAGATTTTACTTGGATCAACTCTAATACCGTATGTCAATACCACATGTCCCAAAAATTTGAATTCTCAGAGCCATAACTCACATTTCCTAAACTTAACGTAAAGCTTGCAAAACAATTCTCAAATGCTGGGCATGCTCTGTCTCATCTCATGAATAGATTAGAATATCATCGATGAATACAACAACAAATCTGTCTAAGTACGGTCTAAATATTCTATTCATCAAGTCCATAAACACAACAGGTGCATTAGTTAAGCCAAATGGCATCACAAGAAACTCATAATGTTCATACCTGGTTCTGAACACATTTTCTGACAAATCTGAGTCTTTAACCCGTAACTGATAATAACCAGAACGAAGGTCAATCTTTGAGAATACTATTGAACCTTTCAACTGATCAAACAAATCACTTGTACATGGAAATGGATATTTATTCTTGATCGCAATTTTGTTGAGTTGTCTATAGTTGATACATAGTCGCACTGACCTGTCATTTTTCTTAGCAAACAAAACAGGAGCACCCCAAGGAGAAAAGTTAGGCCAAGCAAAGCTACTATCTATCAACTCTTGCAATTGTGATTTCAACTCTTTCAATTCTGTAGGTGTCAATCTATACAGAGCTATCGATATCGAAGATGTTCTTGACATTAATTCAATAGCAAACTCAACTTCTCTGGTCGGTGGTAACCTTGGTAATTATTCTAGAAACACATCTGTAAACTCACACACAATGAGAATTGATTCTAACTTCAATTCTAAAACTCTAGAATCAAATATATAAGTGAGATACGCTTCATAGCCTTTTCTAACATAATTTTGTGCCCTCATAGTTGAAATAACATTAGATGCACTATCCAGTCTGTCTGATCCAATTTGAAGCTTTTCACCGTCCTGACACTTTAACACAATATGCTTTCGTCTATAGTTCACAACAGCATCATGTAGAGTTAACCAGTCCATACCCAGAATCACATCGAATTCATCAAATGGTAGTAACATCAAATCAACTGGAAAGTTGCAATCTCGAGTAATCAAAGGAAAGTTTTTACAAATTTTATCAACTAACACATAATAAGCTAAAGGGTTCGTTACTTTAACCACAAAATCGGTAGACTCAAAAGGTATTTTTTATCTAACACTAAAGTTGTGCATACATATAAGTGTGTTAACCCCGAGTCAATCAAAACATTAACATTAGTATCAAAGATAGAAAATGTACCGGTGATCACATCAGGTGCTGAAGCTTCCTCTCGAGCATGGATCGCGTAAGCTCTAACTGGAGCCCATGCTTCAGATCTCACAGCAAAATCTTTCGTCCCACTATGACTGTTACCCGCATTTCTAGTGTTTCGGGGTGGTCTACCTCTTGCAGCTGTATTACTCGATCAAGTAGTCTAAGCCTTTTCTTTATCAGACCTTTCAGGGTAGTCTCTGAGATAATGCTCATAAGAACCACATTTAAAACATGACCTGTCTGTCAATCTGCACTCACCAAAATGTCATCTATTACATTGCTGACATTCAAGCTTGTTGTTTTTTACACTACCTACGCTCACTACAAACGTAACCTGAGGTTTCGAGCTTGAATGTTGTTTTCCTCTATCTATCCCAGAATAGCCCACCGAAGCTAATGAACAACTATAAAATTCTTTTGACTTATTTGATGGCGATGAGTATAACTTTCCCATAGGTCACTTTCATGAATCATGAGCCTCAAAATCGACTTTTCTATTCACTTTGCTAAGTTTCTCGGCCTTGTGCGCTTTATCAACTAAAACCACAAATTCTTTTAACTCAATAATCCCGACTAATAGCTTGATATCTTCATTTAAACTGTCTTCAAACCAAGTACACATAGCAACCTCTGTTAGTATACACTCTCGAGCATACTTACTGAGTCGGACAAATTCTCTCTCGTACTCAACTACTGATATGCGACTTTGCTTCAACTCAAGGAACTCTTTACGTTTCTTATCTACAAACCTCTGACTCACATATTTCTTTCTGAACTATGCCTGAAAGAATTCCCAATTTACTCGATCTCTCAGTACTACCGCAACTAAGGTGTTCCACCACTAATAAGCCGAATCTTTCAACAATGAAATAGCACATTTCAAACATTCCACAGAAGTACATGATAATTCATCGAAAACTCTCACAGTGTTTTCTAACCAAGACTCAGCTCTCTCTAGATCATCTTCAGCTGTACCTCGAACTCTTCAGCCCCATACTTTTCAGCCCCAAACCTTGAGGAACTACAAGTGGGGGTAGAGGTCATTGAGCCATTGGGTTCATTCGCACGAACTTAGTAAACCACTCAAACATCATCTGGAAGAAGCTTCCTTAGCCTCTCCTTCCTGACACTCAGATATGGGCCTACTACCGTTAGATGTTGTTCCATGAACGGAGCTTGCGCATTACTTTCTACTTCATCGAAATCAGCTCGTTGGTTGACATCTTATCTATATGAAAATATAGTTCAATTTGAGTCAGGAATTATCACACTACCACAGGTTTTATAATGGCATGTATTTCTAGCCTCATACATGTTACGTTCAATTCAAGAACTGACTAAATCGCAGCTCTAATACCACTAAATGTAACAACCCTAACCCGTATTCGTCACTAAATTAGGGTTACGAAGCATTACCAAACAAACAGAACATTAGCATACATTTCATACATCATTATAAACATAATATGAAACAACCATTCAGATACATATTGTCCCTAAATCGAGGCCTTAGAAATACCTCAGAAATAATTCGAGACTAAATCAGAAATATTTAAAAGGTTTAAGAAAAAAAATTCAAAATTTTGACTACAGGGTGTCGAACCCCTTTTTTTTATATTTGAAAAATAGGTACCGATTTTGAAAATGGAAATGGGGAGTCGCCACCGATCTTTTATTGTGGTGTGATTGGACCACCTTTAAAACAATTTTAGGTCTGCAAATTTTGAGAAAAAAGGTTCGGGAGTCGGTTACGCACGAGGAAGGGTTAGCACCCTCGTGACGCCCAAAATTGGTACCGATTTGATTGTTTAATGTATTAATGTCGAGGCTTTGAAAAGATTTTAAAATACAATCCTTTTTAAATTTGAATAAACCAAAAATAATAAGACGGACTCGTTTTGAAGAAATAAATTGCTACACTCAATGAGTTTTGGTGCATCAATTCGGTCTTTGAAATTAAATTTGTTCTCCTTTAAAGAAAATCATGTGTTTTAAGAAGGATAATTGATTATTCAAGTCAATTGGGAAACCCGAACCCAGTAAGTTAGGGTTCAATTTTCTCGAGATTCTTGAACATCAAATATTGCCTTCATTTTTGAGGTCGAGATACCAAAATGTCGTATCCAAAAATCTTATGAATTTTATTTAAATAGTTGAATGACTTTAATAAAAATGGGCACTTGGTTGTCTCATTATCGAGAAGAATCGAAGCCCAATAAGTTAGGACACGTTTCTCTCAGGAAAATGAATGCCAAGCCCCTTTTTAGGATCGTAAAATAAAACGACTAAGAAGCTTTTAAAAATAAACTTTCACAAAAAAGGATATGATTAATCAATGACATATGTAGTGTAAAAGATAATAAAAATTTAAACTTATGCTAGTGACGATTAAACTAATAATAAGCAAATACCAATATCAACTTTGATTATATTATACAAACATTCATAAAATTTAAGCAAATCATACATTCATAATCAATAAAATTGAGATAATAAAAGAGAGTGATAACAACAAATAATACGAATGTTCGATACAAAGTTGATAAAAATATAATGAAGGATTTTTTTTTTAAAAAAAAAGAAATAAAACGTAGTAAAATAAAAGCAAAACCACTTGAAATTGATATATACATTTTAATTTATGTGAATAAAACTAGTAGAATTAGTAGTATATACTTAATAATAATATACATAAAAGTTAAATAAATAATATGAAATAATAAACTTAAAGGAACAAAGCTTTTGCGTAAAAAAAATTTATCATTTGGAATCAATAACAATATTTTGTTATATGTGTAAATATATTATTAAAATACTATATGTATACGTACAAGAATATACAGCATTATTGTTAGAAATTTTAAAGTTTATATACACGTACATGAGAAAAAATCTATATCATATAATAGTATAAAGTATTAGTATTAATTATCTCTTTATAAAAATATAGGTTGATTATATTTATAGAAAACAAACATAAAAAAAATAATAGTAAATTTCTAAATAAGAAAAATAAAGAAAAAAACTGAATAATAAAGGGATTAAATCATAAACAAAATCGAATTAACAGGGCGCAAATGGAATTAAAGAAAAGCGAAGGACCATGATGCAACACGCGCATTACATGGGGGCCCGATTGGGAAATATCCCGCTTCCCCAAAACGCTGCGTAGTAACGGACCAAATCGAAATGAAAATGAAATAAAAGGTTAGATTTAAAAATAGATAAAAGAACTGGATTGAACCACGCCAGAAAAGCAGAGGGACCCAAAGCGAAATAGACCGCTTGGCTTTAAGGCGCGCGGATCCTTCGCCCACTGGGTCGGGCCGGATCAACGGATCCCACCTTTTAAACGGCGTCGTTTATTTATAACAAACATAAAATAATAAAAAAAACCTAATCTAAATCAGATTTGCCCTTTTGAAAGAAAAACCTAAGCTCTCCCTCTCAACTTTGCGCCGCTCTCCAGCCTTAAACCCGATCGGACTCCGATTCAGACGGAGCAAAACAGGTTACGATGGCGCCTACTCTGGTAAGACACTCCTTCTTCACCCTTTTTCTTTACTTTTTTGCTCTATATACACTTATATATTTGATGGGAAACAAAACAAAAAGAAAAAAGCAATCGAAAAGAACCAAAATGGAAAAAGATGAAAAGAAAATCTTCTTCTCTATTGATTTCGTGTATTTGATACAATATGCGTGGGTAATACCATCTATATCTTTACAGATTTCGTTATGGCTTTATATAGCCAAAAGGAAAAATACAAAAATCGCCCCTTTTTCTGTTTTTCTTTTTTTATAGTTTTCTTTCGATTTCCCTTTTTTCTTTGCCTTCTTCGCTTTTTGTTCATTTTTTGTTTGCTGTGTGCGTGTTGTTGCAGGTATACGGGCGTGAGGGTGCGCATGTACGGAGTTGTGGCAGAGTGCAGGCAGAAGGCGTGGTCCCTGGTGGTGGCGTGGCTCGGCTCGGAGGCGCTACACGAGTGAGGGGGAAGCCTGGCTCAGTTGCGGCGCTGGAGGCTTACCCTAGCTGCTAGGGTTTTCTGATTTTGGTCTCTGCTAGGCTAGGTGTTGGGCCATCAGGCTATTAGGTGTTGGGCTAGTGTTAGGGTAGTTTAGGTTAAAAGTGGTTTGGGCCACGTAATTGGGTCTGTAATTGGACATTTTGGGACATTTAATTATTTTTGGTTTTTATTTCTTTGTGATTTGGGCCCGGGCAAATTGGGCTTATTACACAGGGGTCACATGGTCATGTGGCCAGGCTGTTTGCCTCACACAGCTGAGACAAACACCCATGTCTCAAGCCAAGTAACCTTCGAATTAGGGACACAATGCCAAGTCCTAGCCCATGTCCTCACCTCTGTAACTCTTTTGAGTAGAGTCACACGCTCATGTAACTCTTGAAATAGCCTACACGCCTGTATACCAGGTCGTGTGCTAGGCCAGGTAACTAACTGACTTGCATGCAAATGAACCTACAAGAGATACACAACTGTGTCGCCAGGCCATGTGTCACACATGGCTGAGTCAAACACCTATATCTCAGGCCGTGTGGACATAAATTTGCCCAAAATTCAAGCCATTTCCAACACCAATTCATACATACACCTATAGGCCTTTTGTGCACATAATCAAGATATCAAAACTTTACCAAAACATACATATAATAACCAATTCAAGAGTCCTAAATCAACCAACCAATCTGTCATTCAAGGCACCTCAAATACATTCATCCAAAACCTACCTAAACATGTATATGTTACCACATTTCAATCATCCACATCTAGATCAATACTATCCCAAAACATACCATACCTTGACCATATCCAAACCAATTCAACACATACTATTTTAGACATGCAAATGAAATCACAGTTTCTCTAGTAATGAATGTGGCGTTTCACATCTCGAATTCATCGATTAGATCGAATATGGGGTGTTACAATTATTTTCATAATGTGTATATTATATTCAAATATTTTGAGGCATAAAACACTTTTTTCCATTTTATACTAAAATATTGCACTTAATGTGACCCAAAAAAATTCACACGTTAAATGTACATATACCATATAAATATAGTTTCAGTTGTCATTGAAGCTTGCCATATAAGCTTGTTTCTTTTTTTTTTTACTTTAAATTAAAATATTAATTATAAAACTTTTAAAAAATAATTATAAATGATTAAGGTTTGCAAAAGCAAACATGGAAGCTTTTAAAATTAATTTAATTATATATATGTGCATAATCATGATGGGTGGCAAAAAAAATGTAAAGACCATATGTATTAAAAAAATCAATATAACTTTTGTTGAAATAGAAAAATTGAGATTTTAAAGATCTTTGTGTTGTAAGTTTTTGTTTTTTTTTTTTTGCGAATATGTTTTAAATTTAAGTTTCGTTTAATTTATTTTTAAAAAATATTTGAAGTTTAAGTTATTTTTTAATAAATTTTATAAAGAAAATATAAAAAAATCTCATAACTATATTTATTATTTTTAAAAATAATTTAAAGTTTTATAAAAATACTATCAGATTAATTTAAAGATTTTATAATATTTGTGGAGAGGTATAATGCATTGTGGTATTTATGGCATGAAATTAGAGGGCGGCGAAAAGAAAAAGACATCTGTACTCCTACGAGCGGAAAAATTAACTCCTATTTGTGATATACCGGAACAGAATTATATTCAACTCATTAATATCTCGTACATTCTTTCAACATTCTGCAATGTATTAAGTTTTCAAAACATAACTCCTACATTCCCCTTGGTTTTTTTTTTTGTTTTTTAGTAAGATCAACATTTTGAATATCAAAATATACATTTGTGTTTTTGAAATTTAATTTTTAAAAATTTAGTCTATTTATTTTTTGAATTTAAAAATTCATATCCAATTATTAATACCATTAATTTTTTTATTACATTTACTAGTATGACATTTTAAAATTAAAAAAAATACTTAATAACCATATAACTAAAAAAAGGCATTGTAATGGACTTGAATTATAAATAATTTTAATAACATTAATAACTCTTAAAAATTTCATCAACATTTTAATCAAAACAAAGTATTTGAACTAATCAATAAAATTGTAAAATTTTGAGGTGCTCAATTATGTTAAAAAGTTGAAGTATAAAGATTGAATTTTAAATTTTATTATAGTATAGAAATCAAAATTGAAATTTAATCATTATTATGTAATTCGAAAATTGAGTGTAGCACATAACTAAAATTAAATTTTGAGTGAAGAAAAGGACGGTGTAGGTGATTTGATTTAAAATTTTGAAACTACAGTTCAGAGGCATAGCTAGGGACTGATCCCTAAAATGAAAAAATTTTATTTAGGCCTTTTAAAATTTCACATTAGTAAAGGTAAAATTGTACTTTATCCTCCTAAAAATGATAAAAATTTGATTTAATCCTTTATAAAGTATCATTCAAATGTTAAAATTATATTTTTACTATCATAAAAATTATAATTTAATTTTGACCCCTAAAAAAATTTCTCAATTCCACCTTCTACAATTTGTCTGCAGGCAGCCTCAATGCCGTCTCTGCTCAGGAATGGAAAGAAGGAATAACTAATTATGTATTTAATACTGTAAATTGTCAAAATTGACTTTTCAATATTAAAATTGTCAAAGTAAGTATATGTTGTTCATTATTAAATTTAAAATCGGTATCCTTTTATATAAAATACTTTTTGATATATTGTTGGTGTATAAGTCTCATATATTATCAGTGAATTATAACACATTATTATTCAATTAAAATAAAAAATATGAAGGACTTATAAATAAATACTAATAATTTTATTCAAACATTATTAAACATTAATCATAACTATTATAAAGATATATTAATAATTCTCGAATTTAAGATCTTGGGTTTATGAATTTAGAGTTTAAGATTTTAGCATTTTTTATAATTAATTAGTATTTACTTATGTTTAAAGAAAGTTAGTAGTATTTATTTATAAGCCCTCCATTATTCTTTGTTTTATTTAATGATGAGATGCAATATTATTATTTATCGATGGTGCATGAGATCGATATACCAACAATGCATTCAATATTCTATTATAAATTTATAGAACTACTTACACATGATCCTTTTATGTTCCAACAGTTATGCATATATATAATAAAGTTAATTAATTAAAATCAAGCTTTAATTAATAATCACCTAACAATTACCTAACTTTAATAATTAGTCAGTGTGAACTTATAGGAACTATCCCTAACATTTACTTATCCTAATAAAGTTGAATAAACATTTAAACCCACTTAATTATTTAACAGTTCTTTAAGAAACAATAATATTTAACATTATGTTCTATATTAATATTTATAGCTATACCTATTGTATGCAATAATAAGATATAATGCACTTCCAAATAAAATATAAATTCAAATATTAAAAATAAGGTTATTCGAAAAAGCAATCACGGGCAGAGAATATAAACAACAAACGGAATATAAAAAATACTATTAATCTATAAAAAAAAAGTTGGTAACTATTGCACACATATCACTTATAATTACTAGATATAAAAAAAATTTACACGTGATATAAGTGGTAGATTCTGAAATGATGGTCTCCGCCATATATGCATATATATACAGAGGGCGAGGCCTGCAGACATAAGTTCATAGTGGAAACTGGAAACTATTGTGTTGAGTTGGTTAGTATGGAACGTGTATATGGTGAAATGGAGTCGCAATGTTCAACAGATAAAGGTGATGGGACTGTAGCAGGGTTTGGTAGAGGAGTGGAACTGGTAGATATTAAGAAGCTTAGTGCTGAGGAGCGCCATGTTTTGATAGAGAAGCTTATCAAAAACATAGAGAAAGATAACCTCCAGTTGTTGCACAAGACTAGAAAAAGACTGGACAGGTCCTAACCTAATTTCCCTTTGTTTGTTCCATTTAGACATGTAATCTAAATCACTGGGTATTTTATTTGTTTGTAGAGTTGGTGTAAAGTTGCCCACAGTGGAGGTGAGATACAGAAATCTTAGCGTGGAAGCTGAATGTGATGTGGTTCATGGGAAGCCTCTACCCACGTTGTGGAATTGTCTTCTGTCCGTTCTCTGTGTAAGTAGTATGAAGGAGAAGCTTTTTTTCAAAGATTGCTAGTAAATGAATTGGAAATTTGTTTTTGGACAGTACCCTGCAGTAAGGCTGTTTGGCTTTAAGACACACCGAGCCAAGATAAGCATTATTAACAATGTTAGCGGCATCATAAAGCCTGGAAGGTATGAAAGCCCTAGAATTAATGCTTGATTGATTGATTGATAGATATGTATGTAATTCAATGAGATTTTGTGCAGGATGAACCTGCTGCTTGGCCCTCCTGGATGTGGGAAGACCTCCCTGTTGAAGGCACTTTCAGCGAATCTAAACGGATCTCTCAAGGTATCACCTACATTCTTTCTTGGAAAAATGGCTTTTCCTCTATACTATTTTTATATTCACTCAACTATTCCTTGAATTGGATCAGACTTAAATGACAAGAAAGTTTTTAACGCTTATTTTCTATGATTTAAAACTATGATTTTTCTTAAGGATTTAAATTTGGTAATTGCTTTTTTTGAGGGTTTTTTTTTTAAATTAGGTATTGAACTTAGCAAATATTTTCACATTGAGATTTCAACTTTTTATTCTAGTTAATCTTTAAAAACTTTAACGTGGCCTTAACTTAGGAACAATTGTCAATATCAGCACTTCATTTAGACAAAAAAAATCAAATTTAATATGGGAATAATTGTCAAGTTTAAAACCTAACTTGAAAAAAAAATTACTAAATTTAGACCCAAATAATGGTTTAATCTTTTCTTAAAATACATCAAATATTTTTTTATGAGAATCAATTTTTTTCTAATAATTCATTCAGCTTTAGAGCCACTTGAGAAAGATTTAGATGAGTTGTATTTGAACATGACCTTAGTTCAATAATAAAAAATAAAATTGATTCTAGTTTTAACTTAGATCTACAAGTAGGGACGTTTTGTTGGTGTATATATAAAAGTCACGATTAATTCAGCATTTACTTAAACTTATACTCCCAATATCCATGATGAAATTTTTTCTTATATGTATGGAAGTAACAATATTATAAAATAAAGTGATATATATATACAATTATATATATATATAATCAAGCCCTCTATTTTTGTTGCAGAAAAGAACAAATCTATCTTCCTTGTGAGTAGGGGTGTGCATAATTCGGGTAAAACCAAAAAAATTCGGTTAACCGACCGAATTCGGTTAATCGGTCGGTTAACCGAATTTTTTCGGTCGGGGGTCGGTTAATTTTTTTATGATTTTTCGGTTAACGGTTAATTCGGTTCGAAAAAATTAATAAATAAAATTATCCAACCCAACCCAAACTCAATTACCCAACCCAATAAAACTAAAACTAAAGTTTACCCAATTACCCAATCCAATAAAACTAAAACTAAAAGACAACCCAATTTACTAAAGTCTAAAACCCAATTTACTTTAATAATTTATAAATTTTTTAAATTTTAAAAATAAAAAATAAAAAAAATTCGGGTATTTTTCGGTAATTCGGTTAATTCGGTTAATTCGGGTAATTCGGGTAATTCGGGTAATTCGGGTAATTTTTAACCAAAAATAAAAAATACATAATTTTCGGTTAATTCGGTTAACCGACCTTATTAACCGAAAAAATTTCGGTTCGGTTAAATTTTTTTAAAAAAAAATCGGTTCGGTTAACGGTTAAAATTTTTGGAAGGTCGGTTAATTCGGTTATAGTAATTTCGGGTCGGTTAACCGAATGAACACCCCTACTTGTGAGCGCACCAGCAACTTGATATAGAAATGATACAACATATCATATCATACCATATTAAAATATGATATAAAATATAAATATGTGGCATAATATAATTTCTAATTTTGTAAAATAATTCATTTATTAGATTTAATATATTAATTTTAAATAATTAATATTGTAAGAGGTATATATTCTAAAAAAAAATATTCTTTTAAAAAATTGTAATTATTTTTTAAACATTTTATGTATATAAATTAAATTTGTTAAGAAAACATACTTAAGAATCAATTAATTTAGTAAGGACTATTTTATCAAAAAGATTAGTAGGGACTATTATAGTAAAACAGAAGAGGTATTTTTAGAAATAGTTAAAATACAAAAAATGGGAGGACTATTCCTATAATTTAAAAAGACTGGGAGTCGTTTTCTAAGATATATATATTAGACGATCGAACCCCTTCATTTTTTTTTTTGATAAAACGACACTAAATAAATATGGTCTAACATAGTTGGTCAAATAATGGTGGCATCTTTTTTTTAAAAAATATTTTATTGGTTAAAATATGAGATAAGTTTCTATATTTTTTAAAGTTTAAAATTTATTTTTTTTAGTTTTTATATTTCAAATTTCAGGTCAAAATGTTAACGTTGTTAATTTTTTCTCTAAAATTTGTTGGTGTGACATTTTGAAAAAAAAACTCACTTAGTAACCATGTAATAAAAAAATGACGTTGTAATGGATTTAGATTTAACGGAAAAAATTTAACGGTGTTAATAGTTGGATATTAATTTTGAAATTTGAAAGTGGAGGGAATATATTTCCAGCAATAAAAGTATAAGGACTAAATTCTAAAATTTTGAAAGTTACAAGGACTTATGGCATATTTTGACCATTTTTATTTCTCTAAAATAATAAAAAATTATATAATTATATAGAAGAAATTACGTATAAAAACTATGATAATTTTTCATACAAAATAATATATGATAAAATCCTTTTAGTGAATGAACTATAAGATACAATAAAAGTATATTAAAAGTTAATTGCACTAAACATCCCCAATTTATGGTCTTTATTTTTAATTGGTCCCTAAACTTTAAAACATCTAATTACATCTCTAAACTATCAATGTTATATCAATTAGTTTCTTTTGTTAGTAAAATCGTTAATTTAACTGTTAAATGACAAGTCGGATATTATGTGACAAAATTTAAAATTAAAAATTTAAGAAACATGAATACTATAAAAATAGATACATATTTTAGAAATCTTAATTTTAGAAATCTTAATTAAAAATTTAAGAAAAATGAATACTATAAAAATAGTTTTACCGTTCACTAATTTGTTTTCAGCTTTTACTTTTAAAAGTTATGCGATAATGTTCTATTTATTCATTTTAGATTTAGCTATATAAGGTTTGACATGTTATTTATTGGATAATTTAATAGTTTTAACAATAAAATGACCTAATTTATATAACGTGAATGGTTTGAGGATGTAATTAGAAAATTTTGAAGTTTAAAGGCTAATCTAAAATGAAGGTAATAGTTTGAGAAAGTCTTGTGCAATTAACTCTTATATTAAAGATAATAAGAAATAGAATTTATTTTGTTAAGTTTTCGTTTTAAATATACTATTCATATAATGTTGTGAAAGCAGGTTGGCAAAATGCAAAAAGTATATAATAGGCTAAATTTATAGAACAAGTAAGATGGTTTGAAGAATCTCTACTTTTTGGGTTGATTGTAATAGGTAAGCGGGGAAGTTTCTTATAATGGATACAAACTAGAAGAATTTGTTCCACAGAAGACGTCAGCATATATAAGCCAAGATGACTTGCATATTCCGGAGTTGACAGTCAGGGAAACACTTGATTTTTCTGCTCGTTGTCAGGGTTTAGGCAACCGACAAGGTGCTATTTCATTAATCAATATTTTGTATTCTTTTCCCACTATTTTTAGCAAAGAAACATAAAAAAAATGAGCATGCAGTCTCACTCGCTCAATGATGAAGATATTGTTCTCGATGTGTTTATGCTTAGTTTTAATCTCGAGATTTTATCTCCCTATTTTAATACTCGAAATAACATTTATCTCTTCTGTTCGGAAATTTTTCTGGCTTGGTTGGTACTCAATAACATTTGTTTTATGGTTACGAAGAATTAATGATGGAGGTAAGCAGAAGGGAGAAGGAAGCAAGGATTGTTCCAGATCCAGATATTGATGCTTACATGAAGGTATATGACAAAACAAGATGAAGTTTAAGTGTCAGAATATTTGGTTTGAACTTTAATTTTTTGGATTTTGCATATAGTTTGTTCTACTAGTGGATGTTATTTGAGAAATTTATAAATTATAACAATTTGGTCTGATTATACAGGCTACATGGGAAAGCCGAACCCTTCAAACGGACTACATACTAAAAGTAAATTTTAGTGACCAAGCTTAATCATGCTTCCTTTTATAATGCGTAGGTCTTATGTTTCCAAACCCTTGACACAGCAGATTCTTGGACTTGATATTTGTGCTGGTACAATAGTTGGAGATGCCCTTCAAAGAGGTATCTCTGGTGGTCAGAAGAAGAGGGTGACCACAGGTAATCATTTCATGTTGAATAGTTGAGCTATTCAATCTTGTATTGATATACATGTATGTAAATTGTGCAGGGGAGATCATTGTTGGCCCTATAAAAACTTTGTTTATGGACGAAATCACCAATGGTCTTGACAGTTCCACAGCATTTCAAATTGTTTCTTGTCTGCAGCAACTGGTGCACATCACAGACGCAACTTTGTTGGTCGCATTGCTTCAGCCTTCACCTGAGACCTTTGAGCTTTTCGACGACATTATATTGATGGCTGAAGGAAAAATTGTATATCATGGACCACGTGACGCCGTTGTCGAATTCTTCGAAAGCTGTGGCTTTAGATGTCCTCAAAGGAAAGAGATTGTAGACTTCCTTCAAGAGGCAAGTGAAATCCAGCTTCAATTATTCTTCTTTTCTCGTAACCCCAGAGTATTTGTCTTATTTCTTCAGCTTGAAGTTTGATATATGAGTATGCTGTAGGTATTATCCAAGAAAGATCAAGCACAATACTGGTACAATACTGAGTTACCCTACTCCTACATTTCAGCCGATGTGTTCTCCGAGAAATTTAGAGCATCTCCTTTGAGAAAACGGATAGAGGAGGATCTGTCAGAGCCATATGATAAATCTCAATGCCACAAGAATGCTCTTTCCTTTAATTTCTATTCTGTTTCAAGATGGGAAATCTTCAGAGCTTGCATGTCAAGAGAAGTTCTCCTCATGAGAAGGAACAAATATTTGTATATATTCAAATTCACTCAGGTCTCGTTTTATTTATATTTATAACATCATCATCTCTGCTTTAGTTTAGGAAACATAAATTGAGATGTAAGTGTTAACTTAAAAACTTGTTTCATGGCAGGTTGTCATCATTGCAATTGTGACAATGACTTCATTTCTTAAGAGTGGTATGGATATTGATGCGCTTCATGCAAATTACTACTTGGGAGCAATATTTTATGCAGTCTTGATACTTGTTGTTGATGAATTTTCTGAGCTAGCCGTGACTGTTTCAAGACTCTCAAGTTTCTACAAGCAGAAAACGTTGGGGTTTTACCCAGCATGGGCTTTTGCAATCCCATGTATTATTTTAAAGATTCCCGTTTCATTTTTTCAGTCCCTGGTTTGGACATCTCTTACCTATTACGTCATAGGATACAGCCCTCAAGTTTGGAGGTGAGTGAGTTTCAAAAACTGTAATTTTTGAAAGAAATTATTGGCACTCAGGTTTCTGTGACCTTTACCTTTCCTTCAGGTTCTTTCGTCAGTTCCTTATGTATTTTACTATGCAAGTATCATCGGCATCCCTGTTTCGTTTCTTGGCATCCGTTTGCCAAACTATGGATTCTTCAATAGCAGCTGCCACTCTTATAATTTTCACGAAACAGATAGTTTGTGGCTTCATCATTCCACAATGTAATATAGTTCTTAGTAAGTATGAAACCTACTAACAATCAATGATGATTCCTTTAATGTTATTCCTTTGGTTACAGCATCCATGCCAAGCTGGTTGAGGTGGGTGTTTTGGGTTTCCCCAGCCACATATGCAACCATAGGGCTCTCAGGAAATGAATTACATGCTCCAAGATGGCAAAGGGTAAGGGTAATGACATCTCTCTCTCTCATCAATTTGACCATTATTTTTTCGAATTAAATTTCACCATCAACCTTTTAAAAAAGGTTGAATTGTTAATCTTTTAACAGAAATACTAATTAAAATACTAATATTTTAATCATGGCAGCCTACATGACAGACCATGTATCATTCATACTATATTTTTTTATTTTTTATGAACTTATATATATATATTGAATTTTGAACTTATTTTTGTTTTTAAATATTTTTATAAAGTTTAATTTATTTGTTGACGTGATATATAAGATAAATAGTGTCATATCAGCATGAAGTACATGTAGACTACCATGCAATTTGCCATATCAACATTGTTAAAAAATTAACATTTTAGCTAACATTTTCATTAAAAAAGTGATTTGACTCTTTTTGAAAGACCAATGGTCAAATTTAACTAAAAAGAAGAAGAAGAATCAAATTGACAAAAGATATAAATGTTGAGGGCTAAATTTAATATTATGCCTTTTGTTAATCCATGAAACAATTTAACAACAATTTAACTATAGTAGGATAGGTCCAATTTAGCCCTTAACGTGTACATCTTTTGTTAATTTGACCATTGACTTTTCAAAAAGAGTTGAATTCAACCCTTATTTCAAAAAGAATTGAATTGTTAATTTTTTAACAGAAATATAAGATAAAATGCTAAATATTTAATCATGCCAGCTCGCATGACAATCCATATGTCTAACTCGCATGACAATCCATATGTCATTCATACTATGCCTTTTAATTTTATGAACTTTATATATTTTTTGGAATTTGAATTTATTTTTATTTTTTTGAATATTTTTATAAATTTTAAATTATTTGCTGACGTAACATATAAGAAAAATAGTGTCATGTCAGCATAAATTACATGTGGATTGCCATGCGATTTGTCATGCTAACATTGTTAAAAAGACTTAATGTTTTTGTCAATATTTTCGTTAAAAAAAGTTTTGACTTTCTAAAATGTTAGTGGTCAAAAGAGTCAAATTGATAAAAGATGTAAATGTTGAGAGCTAAATTTATTATTATACCCCATGAAACATTTTAACAACAATTTAATGATAGTAGGATAGGTCCGATTTCCTATACAACCTTTCCTAGTAAAAGCTGATAACAACTAGGTATTGACATAATAGAAAAGGTAAAGTGATCGTTGTAATTTGATAATAGTAGAAATGATATTATTATTAGCATTTTTTTTTGTGAGAGAATAGATAATTGAACATGGTGAAAATGTTGGTGTTGTGAACTTTCAAAACACAAATAAATATAAAACTTCACCATGTGGTATAAATAATTAACATAGCTATGTTGAAAATTTAAAAATTTAGGGATGAGGTACAAGCCTATAATATTTGAGTCACCCATGATGGAAACTCGACTCAACATTGGTTTAACGTCAAGTCTTAAGATCAATTAGACAAAGTACATCATTAGTATGTGACTACTAGCACTATAAAATGATCTATAATATATCATCTCAAGTTAAAAGTGTTAGGTGCCCATAATGATAAAGGAAGGATGAGCGATATACTCTTAATAGACTTATAACATAAATATGTTTGAGTGATATAATTACAAGAATATCCTCGATGAGATCTATCTATGTGAGTGAAAGTGTGACCGCTTCTAGTAACTCAGGGCTTGACTCTAATAGCACTCATGAAAAGAGGTTATAGACACTGACCATAATAGTGTTCATGAATATTGTGCATTGATTGGCATTGAAATTGTTATGTGAGATATGTTCGGTTAATCAAATGGGATAGTTGGCTCAATGCACAGTCTACCATGCAATTTCGATTAACCTTAACATGTTTTCACTAAGTGACTGTTCAATTGTAAGATACCTTCATTTATGCAATTGATTTCTAAAATTATCAAAATTTAGAATATTTTGAAAATTGGGGGAAATTGTTGAAACATTTTCAAAATATTTGTAATGTTCCAATAGTTACAAGTGAAAGGTTACAAGTGATCATAAAGTTATATCACTTGGCTATTGACCAAGAGTTGTCATTATTCATAATGATAAGGTATGTCTCTTAAATACAGAAACTTGTGTCACTTGGTTAATTAATAAAGAGTTATAATTATTCAAGTATATATTTATTGAATAGATAGATTTATTGGTAATATAGGCAACTATCCAAATAAACATGTTGAATAGTTATATCTTTATGAAAAAATATGAGAACTCTTATAAATAGGAGTGAATTTTCATTTGCATTGTACAACCAAAAAACATAGAAACAAAATTTCTTTCTATTCTCCTATCATTTTTTATATTCAAAGATTGTTTTATAATAAATTCCTGCAAAAGTTTTTTTTTATAGAACTTGATATTCTTGCGATGTTTTGATTAATGCTCAGTGGATTATTTTTCGTCAGTACGAAACATAAGCAGTCGTTGAATTTTATTGTGTCATTGAGATTCATTTACCTAAAACTTTTTTGCATACCAAAATATAGATAAAGTGAATAAAACCTTAAACATAGTGACATGGTGCATACCATGAGAATCCTTTAACTAGTCATTACACCAATCACCCACTTTCAAATTCTTCCGATAGATGTTAAAAGATATTTTATTTGCTAGGGCATGCCATTTTAATACCATTGTTTTGTTTAATAACCAATTAATTTTATTATAAGTATAATAACAAATTTAGTCTTTAATATTTATATCTTTTGTCACTTTGGCCCTTACTATTACTTTTTAAGCTAAATTTGGCCATTAACCTTTTAAAATGAGTCAAATTCAACCATCAACATTTCAAAAATATTTGAATTGTTACTTTTAAAAGAAATACTAACTAAAACACTAAATTTTTAATCATTCCAGTCAATCCATATGTCATTCATGCTATGCTTTTGAATTTTTATGGACTTTATATATATATAGAATATTGAACTTGTTTTTATTTTTGAATATTTTTATAAATATTAAATTATTTGTTGATGTGCCATATAAGACAACCAGTGTTATGTCAACGTGAAGTACATATGAATTGCCATGTGTTTGTCACACTAACATTGTTAAAAATTTAATGTTTTAGCTAACATGTTCATTAAATAAAAAATAATTTAATTCCTTTTAAAAGATTAATGATCAGATTTAATTAAAAAAAGAATAAACATCAAATTGATAAAATTGATAAAAATATAAAGGTTAAAATTAATCCATGAAACAGTTTAACAACAATTTAATGACACTAGGATAGGTCCAATTTTCTATACAAAGCGTTTTGGTAGTAAAATCTGATAACAACCCAGTACTGAGTACTGACATAGCTCGTTTCTGGTTTCCTGCTGGTCCTGACAAAGCCCACATCTACCATCAACTCCCATATCCCATGAAATCAGTCTGTTCTTGGTATGCAGTCTATCTTGGATGGCCATTCAAGCCACCAGCAAATGCTTAGGGATCTGTAAAGGAAACCATGTAGCCTGTCCAGATATATGTTTCTAGGAAACTTCCAAACTAGTGAAGCCTTCTGATAGGTGATGAATGCAGAGATAGATTCCTTACCCGCATGGAAATCCCCATTTTGCTCAGTATTTGTCCAGATGGGAGTCAGAAGTCTCACATTTGTCCTTAAAATGTGCCTTAAAAACTAGCTTTTGAGATCATGTTTTAAGTTTCATTTTTACTCAACATGACATGTATGATGTATCTTAACACAAACAAATGCAGATCCTATGAAAGCTAGAAGTCAACTTAATTCATTTTCCTCATCCCTCATAGCCAAGTAAAACAAATTCATTCTTTGCTTATTTTGCAGGTCCAGGAAACAAACTCTACATTAGGCCAAGAAATACTAAAAAGCCATGGATTTGACTTTGAAGAATATTTTTTCTGGATTTCAATTGCCGTATTACTTGGTTTTGCTTTAGTGTGGAACATTGGATTTACTTTGGCCTTAAGTTTCTTGAATCGTAAGCTCCATTCTTTTGCTTCATTGTTTTCCAGAGAAGAGAAACACATGGTTACTCATTTTTCACTCGTTTAAACTCATTCAGCCCCTGGATCTTCTCGAGTTGTCATTTCTCATGAAAAGCTTTCCACAATAAGGAAAGGGGATTCTCTCAATGGTTCAGATAAGGAAGATGTGTCTAAAAAGGAAGAATCTAGTAAAGGTTCATTCTTTTATCTTGATTTCCTAAAATCACTGCTTTTTGTTTGAACTATTATTCATGTCTGCCTTCACAGGGAGAATGGTATTACCTTTCGATCCCTCAACATTAACATTTCAAAATGTCCAGTACTGTGTTGACACACCTCAGGTAATCACGCCATCTTTTCCTTATGCAACATAACTATAGAGAACCAATTTGGGAAGACTTCATTAATCCTGACATGACTTCTTAATCCATGTATGCCTTGCTTTTTTGTCATGTTTTATGATATCTATACAAATTTTATTTTGTTAAGAATCGTAATGCTCACTGTGAACAGAATATCATGTTTGAGAATTTGTGTTAACATGTGTTTATATTTAACACAGATTTCGTGTTTTACTTATATTATGTATATTCATGAGCCATTGGATAACACAATACTATTGATATCATTATGGTTTTTTGTCCTCTTTAATTTTTTAATATCTTTTTAACTTTTAAATTGTATTTTTTTATCACATCATCATAAAATGAATGAAAAAATTGATTCCGTATTGCCACGAGATGATATGTTAATATTTAATTATTTTTTTAAAATAAAAAATAGTTTTTATTAATTTGAATGAATTTTAATTTTAAAAATTTTTAAAAAATAATTAAATATTAAAGTGTCATCCAGGTGACAATCTATGTGTACATCATGGTAGCAAAATTAATTAATGTTATTTTTTCCTTGATAAAATATAAATTTAATACTTAAAAAAGAAGGGAGAAACTAAAAGAAGGGCTAAAAGTTATATATATTTTTGTAAAATTGGAGTTATGCCTGCTATTATTGGCGCATTGTTTGACTATATTCTTAGGAAATGAGAAAAGGAGGGTATGCCCAGAGAAAACTCAAAATACTTTCAGATATCACCGGAGCAGCTAGGCCTGGTGTTCTAACAGCACTGATGGGGGCTACTGGAGCTGGGAAAACTACTCTTCTTGATGTTCTTGCAGGGAGAAAAACAATAGGATGCATAGAAGGCGAAATCAGAGTTAACGGTTACCCTAAGGTTCAAGAAACATTTGTTAGGATATCAGGTTATTGTGAGCAAAATGATGTACATTCTCCTCAAATCACAGTGAAGGAATCTTTGATTTTTTCTGCTTGGCTGCGCCTTCCTGCTTGTATTGATTCAAAAACTAAAACTGTAAGTCCTCAAAGATGTAGAAATGCTGATTCTTTTCTATCAAAATTCATGGTAATTTGTCTTAAATCTGCTGGTTTAATGGATTCCGCAGGAATTTGTGCAAGAAGTTATTGAGACCATTGAACTTGGTGGAGTCAAGGATGCTTTAGTGGGCACACCTGGTCTTAGAGGTCTATCAACGGAGCAACGGAAACGACTTACAATAGCTGTGGAACTCGTTGCTAATCCTTCTATAATATTCATGGATGAACCTACCACAGGTTTGGCTACAAGAGCTGCCGCCATTGTCATGCGTGCGGTGAAGAATGTAGCTGATACAGGTAGAACAATTGTTTGCACGATCCACCAACCGAGCAATGACATATTTGAATCATTCGATGAGGTGAAAAATCCATTTCTTAGGCTAGAATTATTTGGACCATTATATTTCCTTGCCATCATGAAAAAGTTGAATAAAAGAATCCTATACTCTCTTTTAATGCTCAGTTGATTTTTCTAAAACATGGTGGGAGTGTGATCTACTATGGGCCAATAGGACCACATTCAAGTAAGGTTACAGAATATTTTGAGGTTAGTTGCCCACTTTTGCTTCTTTCATTATCTGATAAATGTACCAAACTTATTGCTTCCTGAACATAAACTGCCGCCTTCTATTCTTCATGATAGAATATACCTGGGGTGCCCAAGATCAAAGATAATTGCAACCCGGCAACATGGATTCTAGAGGTTGCTTCAGCTTCAGCAGAAAGAGAACTTGGGATCGACTTTGCCGAAATTTACAAGAATTCTGCCTTATATGAGTAAGTTAAATTAGAACATAGTAATTCTTGTGTTTTCTAAAGTTGAACCAGGAGCCAGTGATTTCTTATTTAGATACATGTTCTTGTCTAGAAGTTCTAATGTTCATATTGTGGTGATAGATTCAGTTTACAAGTTTTCCTATTCCCATTTGTTTGGTTCCATTGCTGGCTCTAGTCATAACTTAAAAGCATTATTTTCTTTTTCAATTAATTGCATATCCCTGGACCTGATAATTTTGTACATAACACTAGAAAAATAACAAAAATATTACATAAACACAACATGAGTACAAGAACAGGAGCACAACTCGAATATACTATACGGATTGTTAACAGGTAGCCGGGATGCTTAAATATAGTTGAGAGTAGTATTAGTGGATATTTATAAAGGTGCGAATGAACCATTCTTTTCCCTGGTAGGAACAACATAGAGCTTGTAAGGCAATTGAGTAATCCAGCTCCAGGTCCAGCTTCAAGAGAAGTGCATTTTCCAACCCAATTTGCTCAAAACTACTGGGGACAGATCAAAAGTTGCCTATGGAAACTCCATTTATCTTATTGGAGAACTCCTTCCTATAACTTGATGCGTTTCTTTTTCACTATCTCAGTCTCTTTGATCTTGGGCCTACTGTTCTGGAACCAAGGAACGAAAATGTAAGTGTAGTTAAATTTGTAAAGGAATCATTATTATTATAGGCAGCAGTTCTGGTGATACATTTTGATAATCTTCTACTCATTACAGAAACAACCAACAGAGTTTATTCAACATTTTTGGTTCAATGTATGGTGCTGTGATATTCCTCGGATGCAACAGTGGTTCAGCTGTTCAACCATTTGTGGCAACTGAGAGAATCATTATGTATCGAGAAAGATTCGCAGGGATGTACTGTTCCTGGTGTTATACCCTTGCACAGGTAACATAAAAACACATGAACTTAATAAATATTATAATACAGTAAACACAGTTATAACATGTAAAAGTAATATCAATGAATTGCAGGTGTTGATTGAGATACCATATCTATTTACACAAGCTGTAGTGTTTGTGCTACTCACATATAGTATGATAGGGTACAATGTGACAACATATAAGGTGTTTTGGTACTTTTATGCCATCTTCTCTACACTGCTGGGCTTCAACTATTTAGGGATGCTTCTTGTCGCTTTGACACCCAATGTCGCAATAGCTGGAGCTTTAACCTCTTTTTTCTATCCATTGTTTAATCTTTTCTCTGGGTTTTTGCTTCCCAAACCGGTAAGTTGTTTGCATCTCATTACTCTTCATCCTTCTTCTCCTAAAGAAATATATATTAAATTTGCTGTGTATGTGGTTATGAAATATTCCAACATACTGTGTAACATTTAGACTTCCAAATTGTTCATATTTTTTTTGTTTTCCACCTAATCGTTAATAAGTATTAAGTTTGGGTTTAAACGTGTGTAAAAGGTAAATCTTAGCTCATATTCTTGAATATAAAGGAAAAGAAAAATGTAAATAACATAATAATTTTGTTGTTGTTTATGTAGAAAATACCTGGCTGGTGGATCTGGATTTATTATTTAGTGCCCACATCTTGGACTTTGGATGTGTTGCTGACTTCACAATTTGGAGATGTAAATGATGAAATTGTGGTATATACTCAAACTACAACAATAGCTAAACTGCTAGACCAATATTTTGGGTTTGGCAATCATCACATTATGCTTTCCGCAGTTGTTCTCTCTTCTTATCCCTTAATTTATGCATCACTTTTTGTATTTTTTATCAAGCGTCTCAACTTTGAGCGAAGATGAATTATTTTCTCCTAATTTGTCGTAAGAAATTAACATGTAAGGATTTTCTCAATAAGTTAGAATTCTTTGTATTTATTTCTCTGTATTTTTTTGCAAATTCTAAAGCATATGGATTCCTTTATACATGGAACAAAATCTTAGTTGGATCAGTTTGTTTCCTCTTCAGAACATTATATCTAAGAAAATCCCAGCTAAATAATTAATTACTCTCTTGTTTAAATTATTTATTATTATTTATGCAAATTTGTTGTTTTGAGTAAATTTCTTTTACAGTCACAAGCATTGTAGTATTATATAGACCGACTAAATGACACATCCTTATCAGCTGCTTAAGGCTAAGCACCATACAATCTTCGATAATGGATGTTGGATTTGTTGTATCACAACTCTTAATTGTTGACTAAATTGGTGAATATCCGATCTAATTGGCTCTACCTTCCAATGTAACTGGTTTTCATCCAATAGAAACTTCCTCCATCAATTTTGAGAATCCTAGCAAATACACTCTTCAACATTAAGCCTTTGAACCTTAGTTAATAGTTCTTGTGTAACACCTCAAAATAGGGCTTAGGAGTTCAAGGGGTAATTTAGGAATTTTAGTCTTAGAGTGTTTAGAATTTTGCGACGTGGTTTATTAGTAATATTTTCGACTATGGTTTTTAGAAGATTAAATTAATTTCTGAAAATGAGTTTTAAATACCTTTAATTTTGAAAAAAAATAATTGATTTGTAAAAGAGTCAAAACTTAGAGTTTTTAAGAGGTAATTAGACCAATTTTTAAAATCCAACCTAAAAACCCCATTTATAGTTTTATTTTCACCTTAGCCTTCTTCTCCTCTCATACTTGTGCCGTCCATAGTTCTCCCAACTCTCCGAATCAATTTTGAAATCCAAATCCTAATTCATTTTGAATTCTATCATCTCTTTAGTTATAAATCTCCATAGAAGTTAAGAAAAACACCCAAAAACACCATAGTTTTCTCCATTGCTAAGCTTTCGGATTTTTTTGGATTTTTTATCAAACGTTTGATTTTTCGTCAACTAAGGTAATGATTCATCTTCCTATTAGTTTTAAATGTTATTTAGTCTTTAAAACCAAGTTTTTAGCCATTAAATCGAATTTTTTGAATAAAAGCCAATAATTAGCTCGTTAATAGTGGATTTCGAGATTTTGAGTAAAAATGTCGTTTCAAAGTATTTTTCAATTAGTTTTGACATGATTAAGAAGTTTCTAAACTTACTTTAAAATTTCGTTAAAGATTTCTTAAGTTTTAATGAATTTTCAGAAAATAGTCATAAAACATGTCAAAAAAGTCGATTCTATGAATTGAGTATTTTATTATAGTTTAAAGGTTGAGAATTAGTCATAGGTAAATAATTAGATGAATGAAACTCGTTTTAGGCAAAAATATTAAGTGTAGATCGAGATATTTGGATTTCAAGTTGGTTACGTTAAAGGTTTCGGCTACATGAGAACATAGCTTAGGCTTATGTTTTTGATTGCTTGTGGTAAGTCATTAGCTGATTTTTTAATGTATTGTTGTGTGAATTATTGTGTTGAGCTTCAGATTCGTTAGGACCTTCTATGAGTAGAGATAAAGGTAAGGAAAAGCTAGTTCGAGCTTTCGGCTTTTCGGCGAAAGTGTAATTGGTGAGTGTTTGGAATAATTGCTTGTGGACATGATTCAATGCATTATTTGGGAATTTAGTAGTAGCTTAAACCCCTACTCTAAATTCTAAGTGTAAGCTTTCTCGTACCTATGTTATCTTGTGAACTATGTGCTTATGTGTTTGTGAATATGTGAATTGAGATGAGATGCTATAACATGTGATATGTCGTTATGATAACTGTAGTGAAAGTGCAAATGTGTATATGTTATGTATATGTTAAATGTTAGTGGCAGTGTTTTACTAAAAATGCAAATATGCAGTGATAGTTCACGGATAATCGGTAAGTGATATTTGTTTGATTTTGAATATTTTGGCCTTATAATATTGAAACCGTTGAATATAGTTGGCATGCCATAGGATTGTGAGTACTCACCTATATGTATAGTAACTTTGGGCATTGAGGCCCTAGGACATGTTAGAGGGATAAGGGAATGTGAGCTAAGCTCCATTCAACGGGACATGTGAGAGGAAATAAGGAGAGTGTTAGCTTTATGCTTCACTTTTGGGATATGTTTGACTCTATGAGTCTATGTGGTGTGTTGGAGATCCATGTATCCGATGAGTGATGATAGAACTCACTTTTATGTTTCATAGCTCAGTGTCAATTTATCTATAAACATCTTTTTGAGTATTATGCTATATGCTCGAATTCTATGTGATTATATGTGTAATGTGATACATGTAACGCCTCAAAATTTGAGTTTTTGTTACTAAGTTGTGTCGATGAATATGTGTCTGCCTCTGTGGTTGTGTGTTTTGTTTGCTCACTTGAGATCTGAGGTACGAGTCAAATAAATTTTGGAATTTGTTAATTTTTTTTATTTGAACCCTTAGCTTAGGATTCCTTATTTAAGTTTAATTCTGTGCCATTTTGTGTCAAGAAAGAGCTTGCTGGTTCACTGGTTAAGCATCTGCCTATTCTCTGGCTCCGTGTTCGAGTCTTTGCATATGTAACAAGGATTTGTATTTTTTCACATTTTCGTAAAACTAATTTTTAAATGCTCCTTCCCTCTATTGTTATTTAGATTTTTTTTCATTTCTTCCCAATTTGTTTTTTTTGTTTGTTTACGTTCTTCTTAAAATTTTCTTTTTGTCATGTTCATCCTGTGTAATTGCTACATTGGGTTGCGTTATTGCTTGTTTCGGTGTGCTTTAAAGTAAGTTGAGTTGATTGTTTTTGTTATATTTGTTTTATTGTGCAAATTGGGGATTCTTCAAAATCTCGAGGTTTGATAATCTTGTTGTGCATTGTGTTCTGATGCACTAGGGGAGACTCAAGAGACGCCTAACACCTCTTGATTTACTTAGAAACTGAACGTGTACTAGGAATCCTCGGTAAGTAGGCTTCTACCGTTTCATGTAGAGAGTCGAAGGTTTTGACGAAATTTGATTGTCGTTACTTGCGTGTTTTGTGAATGTGTTGTTGAATTGAATATTTGGAACTTGTTTTAGGCTTGGAATTTGTAATTGGGTGCTTCTACAGCATCGTGTAATAGGTGGGTATCGAAACCCCTTTCTCTTGTGTGTTTTTCTTCGTCAGAAATTGGACTCTCGATGGCACATGAGGTGCCACATGAGTGTGTGTGTGTAGGATGTGTGTAACACCCCTATCCCATATTCATTTCTAGAATAGAGTTACAGAGCATTACCATAACAATGTAACTTTAAAACATACACTTCAAACCCTAAACACAAAAATATCACAAATCATTCATATACATGCATAATGTCCCTTAATTGAACGTTCGAGGCCTTAAAAACACTTTAGAAATAATTCGGGACTAACTAAATTGAAATTAATCAGAAAGTTCATGAAAAAGTTAGAAATTTTGAACTGCAGGGGTCACACAGCTGTGTAGGCAGGCTGTGTGACTCACATGGCTAAGACACACACTTGTGTCTCAAGCAGTGTAACAATCGAAATAGGGACACACGACCGTGTCCCAACTCGTGTTCGTGCTCGTGTAACTTTCAAATTTGGGTCACACGGCCAAGCCACACTCGTGTGCCAGGTCGTGTAACTCTCGAAATAGCCTCACACGCCCGTGTGCAAGACTGTGTGCTAGGTCATGTAACTGCTTGACATGTATGCTTTTAAACCTATCGGGGACACACTGCCGTGTCGCATGGCCATGTGTCACACATAGCTGAGTCACACGCCTGTGTCTCAGGCCGTGTGGACATGAAATTGTCCAAAATCAAGTCATTTCCAACACCAACCCAAATGTGTACCTACAAGAAATTTGCACCCATGACCAAGGAATCAAAAACATACCAAAATATGCATAAATTGACCAATTCAATAGACCATTATCATACAACCAATATGCCATACAAGACACTTCAATTACAAACAATCAAACATGTCCAAACATATGCATAATTGACCATATTTCATTCATACCCATCTAGCTTATTTCTATCACAAAACATAACATAACTTGATCACATTGCAACTATTCCATCACATACCACTTTGGCTATTGAAACATGCATCAACTTAGCCATATTAAAATACACAAACAAAGTACCAAAAGTACATCATCCAAAATAACATACACATGCCTAACTTATCAACTAACATCAAACATAAGTCCACCTATACATGCCATTATAACCTTGGCCAAAACATAAAAAAACTACTGATATAATCGCTGGATAGTGTGATAGATCTCCGATGAGCTTCCAAATCGATTGAGCTTCCGATTATCTATAGAACATAGGAAAAAAAACTACGTAAACATATAATGCTTAGTAAGTTCGTAAAACTTAAACATAACTTACCATTTCAATGTATAACCTTAAAATTAAATATGATACAATCTAACCATAAGCTTGGCATAAGCCTAAGCATCATCAACAACACATGTTAGTGCATTAACTCATAATTCACTTGAATTGCCATAAGGTAAGCTATGTGTATATAAACATCATCATTTGAAATCATCATTTTCATAAACTTAGATGTACTTTCATTGAACATTTCCTTTTCAATCCTTTTTATAGTTTCACATCATAAGTTATTTGAACACTTACCATTCCTTTCCATTTTATGCCTGTTGAACCATCTAGAATAACATCGGATACGCGGGAAAGCTCACACAAAGTGTGCTAAACATATAGTCGTAACCTTTCCTTTTCCTTTACATCGTTGCTCACTTGAGCTGTGAAATGGGTCTGCTCACACAAGTTGACGGTCGAAATGTAAGCTACGCGATGCTGCTCACACAAGCTGTTAAGTATCCGCAACAAATGCTAGACCTCAACCATCGATAAGACATCCAAGACTAGCACCCAAAACATGGTAACCTTAATGACATGTCATTTCTATCCTACGTATTCCTAAGGTTCAAATGAGACTCGATAATCGTCGAACATCATTGGATTTCCATATTTGATTTCATGGAAAACAATAGATAAAAATAAAATTCAATATAACATTAAAACGTTAATTAATCATAAAAACTTACCTCGATTACAAAGATGTAAAAACGAGATCAACTAATCCAAGGCTTTAGCTTTTCCTCGATCTAGATCCTTACGAGGTTTATCTAGATCTAAATAAGCAAATTCAATCCATTTAATACTCATACTATTCAATTCAGTCCAAAATTATTTTAACTTTACAATTTAGTCCTTAAGCTCGTAAATTGTAATTTAAGCAATTTCATCCACATTTCATGCTAGTTGAATGCACTAGAGACCTATATCTACTCACACAAATCATCATTTCACAATTTTACCATGGAATTTTACTATTATAAATAAGTCCCTAAATTACAATTTCATAAAAAATCCCTTTACAAAACTTGTTTATTTAACAAGGGCTCATAATCTTTATTAAAATTCAAGAATCACGCATATATGTTCATGGAAAAACCCTAAATCTTTAATAGTTTTGCAAATTAGTCATTGGACTAGCCAGATTAAGCTACGACTTCAAAAACATAGAAATAATTAAAAACGGGACAAAATTATACTCACATGCAATGAATGAACTAGCCGAACTTATCTTCCCCCTTTAATGGTGTGTTTCGGCCATGGAGGAAAGAAATAAGAAAGATGACAACCTTTTCATCTTTTAATTCTTTTACATATGCAATTATTTATCAAATTACTTTAATAACCTTTTTAATTACTTGAAGAAAACATCAATTTCATGCCCATCTTTGTCCACTAATAATAATTATGGTATAATTACCATATAAATCCCCTTAATTTAAATTTTCATAGCTAATTGATACCTTTAACTTATAGAACTTTACATTTACACCTTTTACGATTTAGTCCTTTTAACTTGATTAAGGTTACAAATGCCAAAATTTCTTAATGAAATTTTTATACGACCTTACTAACATACCATAGAAATTAAAATAATAAAAAAATAATAATTTAATTATCAAGCTTGTGGTATCGAAACCACTATTCTGATTTTACTAAAAAAGGGTTGTTACACCGTGTGGGCCACACGACCATGGGGGAGGATGTGTGGTTGACTATGTAACTTCCTGACTCCAGATTTGGGTCACACAGGCGTGTGTTGGAAAATGAGGTACAAGGGTCACATGGGCTGACACATGGGCGTGTGTCCAGGCTGTGTAACACACTGACTTTATATTTGGGTCACACGGGCAAGCCACACAAGCATGTGTCCAGGCCGTGTAACTCAGTAACTTTCGATTTGAAATAAATAGGCACCCACATGGCTGTGTGGAGCTACACAAGTGTGTGAGCTTGGAAATTAAAATTTTGTTAAGGTCGTAGTTGATGTGCGAGGTAAATGTAAGCCGTCTACAGGATGTGTATGAACTGGAATGAATTGTATGATCTATTTTATTATGAATATTTGTGACTCGAGATACCAGTATGAGCTACATATTAATGATATCGACCCTTTGTTATATTGAAAGTGTGATCGTATTTGTATCTGAATTATATATATTTGTCATATGTTCTGCATCTGCATGGGGTGGGAGTTATGATTTGAAGGAAGTGTTTTGTACTGATTTGGTGTTTAACCCACCCATAATTATATCTGATCTAGCAGTGAGATTGTAAACACTACAATGTGTCGTACTGACACTATGAGGTGCGTAGGGATAGATGGGTAATATATAACTATTGGTGTGTAGGGTGGATTGAGATGGTCTGTAGCGATTGAGGTGGGAAATTACATCTGTATATGCTACTGAATTTGTATTACATTTGCATCTGTAACTGATCTGCTACGAATCAGGACTGTTTTGTGTCTGAAACTATCTTGAGTTATTAATCTAACTGACAACTATCATACATAGACTAATTTGTTTATGCTAAATTCTAAGCTGCAACACACTAACTATTTTGATTGAATTCAATGAAACTCCCAGAACTAAGCGGCCAGCGGACGAATGGCTCGGTTATCTATCTAATTTATTTATATATGTGTGTGCGTGTGAATTTATGTCTTTGATTTTGTATTTAAGTTTCAAAGATTCAACTATGTTTCAGATTACGAATGATTTTATGGCTTAATTATGGATTGAAAAACTCGCTTTAAGTATGACTATGTTCTGTTAAGTTAATGTGACGTTCTAGACTTAGCCTTTTCGTCTAGGCTAGGTTTAGGGTGTCACATTTAGTGGTATCAGAGCCAGGTTGACAACACTTAGATTGTGTATTGGGTCTTTAATTTTATAAAAAGGTGTTTTAAATAAAATTGTTTTGTATAATGAACTAGATAATGGGGTTAATAAAGGATCGAGTCTTCGACGTTGTGCCTATAAGTATCCCTTTTGGCATGTTGTATGTATGCTGAACTATGAAAACTGTTTCTATTGATTCTATTTGTAGCCTGAAATAAACCATTATAAAATTTATGATAGAAATAGTGAACTGATCTGTGTACTGTTGACATTATAGAAATACTGATAGCATGAGTGCACGCGCTAGACGTGGACGTGGTATATGGGGGTGCCGCAGGAGGGCTCAGGTTAGGTCTTCCTCTATGGGTGGCTTGTCCAGCTTCGATGTTAGTGAATCGATAGGCACACCTACTGCTGAGAAAAGATCTCAGATTGCGCCAGTTAGGGGCGATCCTATGTCCCAAACGATGTTATGAGTACCGAAAAGGGTCATTGGAACAATATTGTGCCTAGAGCTCGAGGGTCAGTAACGGAATGGCTCTGATCAAACGACACCAAACTATTCAGGGGCATTACTAGAGTCGTTCCTATGGTGGCTGAATACTGGCTCAAGGCTATTGAGAACATCATGAATGACATCGATTGTAATCCTGCACTAAAACTGAGAGGTGCGATATCTCTGCTTTGAGGCGAGGCGTACCAATGGTGGTTGACAGTCGAGCAGGGTACGCAATCTGAACTAATTACTTGAGATTATTTTAAGAGTGCCTTTCAGGGCAAGTACGTGGGGGATAGCTATATTAAGGCTCGCAAACGCGAGTTTATGAATCTGGTTCGTAGGGAGAGGTCTGTAGCGGAGTACGAGGTTGAATTTCTGAGATTGAGCAGGTATGCTTGAGCACTGGTCGTGACTGAGTATGATAAATGTGTGCGATTTTAGGATGGACTACAATATGACTTGCATGTTCTGATTGCTCCTTAAGAGAGCGTGTGTTTGCGGTCTTAGTCAAGAAGGCCAAAATAGTGGAGGAAGTCAAGTGCACTGAATGCAAAAGGAAAGATCGAGATAGATCATAGAGTAAGGTGAGGAAAGATTCAGGTGCTTTTGGTTCTGTTCAGCGCCCCAAGAAACAGGCTCAAGTTGATGGGCCTCTTAGGAACGAGGCATCGGTCGCTTCTAATGTGATCCCGCACTATGCTGATTGTGGGAGACGCCATCCTAGTGAATGCTATAGGAAATCTAGGGATTGTCTCCATTGTGGGTCGATGGAGCACTGGGTTCGAGATTGCCCTCATCGACTTGATCAGGTGCCAGCTCCGACACCAGTTACGACTGCGAGTACTATTCAGCCTCCGAAGGGAAGTCGCCAACCACCTAGAGGTTCGGGTACTGGTAGGGGTGGCAGTAGTTCTGGTAGGGGTCAACGAGTACTGGACAGAGGTACGACTCAAACTGAGGCATGTTAGCTTGCACTTGTGTACATGACTAGGCACCATGAGGACAGGGATGACGCCGATGTTATCACGGGTACGTTTTCATTTACTCTATACCCTATTTTGCCTTAATTGATATAGGATCTACTCATTGCTACATAGCTAGTACTATATCTATGAAATTGAATATCTCTGCTGAGTATACTGTTAGTAAGGTTTCTGTACTTAGTGCTCTAGGGCAGTCTGTCTTGGTTGACAAGGTCTACCTACGAGTATCGTTAGAGATTCAGGGGGTTGTGTTTCCAGTTGATTTGATAGAACTATCTTTTGGAGAATTTGATCTGATTTTGGGAATAGATTGATTCGTTGAACACCGAGTCAACCTCGATTGTGCTTCTAAGAGAGTTATTTTGATAACAGAAGAGAACCGTGAGATAGTCGTGATAAGGGAGCGGCGAGATTACCTTGCCAATGTAATCTCTGCTCTTGTAGCTGAGAAATTAGTCCGAAAAGGGTGCGAGGCTTACCTTGCATTTACCTCCGACTCTAATATAGCTAAGGCATCTTTTAATGATATTTGGATGGTTTGAGATTTTGCGGATGTCTTTCCTGATGAGTTGTCGAGAGTAACACAGAACCGGGAGGTTGAGTTTGGTATTGATTTGATAGTTGGGACAGCTTCGGTATCGATTGTACCCTATCGCATGGCACCGAAAGAGCTTGCTGAGCTGAAAGCTCAACTTCAGGAGTTTTTTTTATTGAAGATTTATTAGACTAAATGTGTCTTTGTGGGGAGCACCAGTGCTATTTGTCAAAAAGAAAGACGATACGATTAGAATGTGTATTGATTATCATCAACTGAGTAAGTTAACAGCAAAAGATAAGTATCTGCTCTCGAGAATCGATGATTTATTTGATTAGTTTCGTGGAGCTTCTGTGTTTTTTAAAATCGATCTCCGTCTAGGTTACCATCAAGTCAAAGTTAATCAGGACTTGTTACAGACATTACGAGTTCTTGGTTTTTCCTTTTGGGTTAACTAATGCTCCGGATGCATTTATGGATCTGATGAATCGAGTATTTTAGACGTATTTGGACTGGTTTTTAGTAGTTTTCATCGATGATATTTTGATATATTTAAAGACTGAAACTGAACGTGACGAGCATATTCGTATTGTACTATAAACACTCCGTGAGAACCAGCTTTAAGCTAAGTTTAGTAAGTGCGAGTTCTGGTTGTCTAAGGTTGCCTTTCTAGGGCATGTTGTGACCGACTAGAATTGTTGGGATATAGTGCCTTTAGTGTTGTGATTTCATCTATGTACTTGTAAATTTTCAAACAAATTGGTTCAATAAAAACCCATTGGTATCATTAATATATTTTATATATATTGTCCTCAACAGTTTTTGAATACAAAGTAAAGTGAAAGAAAAAAAATGGCTTAATGATTATTTAACATTTAACAAATATTAAGCAACATTATATAGTCGGATCATAGTGTTGAAATTCGGTTTAAAAAATGATATTCTATCACTGTGGAAAATTAAAAATTTGAAAATTGAGCCTATTTGTAATATTTATAGCAATAAAATTTTCTCAAAAAGTACCTGTGTTTTGTGCGAAACTAATCCTAGGCGTTCCTGGCTTTCAATCGAACGTCCTCCTCTGCTATTATCATAACGCAAAACACTTCGAGTTTGGGTTTGAACAATCACAAATCAAATAAAAAACCAGAAATAGTCTCTTACTTTTAGTAGGAAAGTAATTCTCTCTTAATAGACGTTCTTGGCTTTTAACCGAACGTACTTCTCCGCTATTCTTATACTAAAAATACTTCAAGTGTGGGTTTGAACAATCACAAATCAAACAAAGAACCAGAAATAATCTCTTACTTTCAGTAGGAAAGAAATTCTTTCACAATAGAAACCGGTAGAATTATTATTCTCAGAAAATATAATTTATACTTAGAAAATAAATTTCTCACTATTTTTGGGCAAAATAACCGTATATCAAAGTTTTCTAGTTTTAGATCTATGAGTGACATCTATTTATAGGGAGATATAGAAGAATTCTGGTTGAATTAGTAAAACACAAAAATACTTATTTGATAGAAAAAACTAGTCTCCTAGTTTAAATAGGAGAGGGGTGACACACCTTAGTTAACTATACTAGGGTTGTTGCCCCTCATATGTGTTATGAGGGAATTCTTTGCCTCTCTTGTACTAGGTCCAATATATGTGCAACCTCGACTTTTAATCTAGCACTTTATAATTTAATTCAATCCAATACAGAATTTTTTATTTCCCAAAATAAATATTATTTAATAATTTAATTCGATAAATTAAAAATTTCAATTAAATAATTTTCTCAATCCAATCCTAATTCCATTAAATTTATGATATGAGAAAAATATATTTAATTTCCATATTCAATGGATTCATAATTAATTTAATTATATTTTTGAACTTAAATAATTTGATTAAATAATAATTGAAAAAACTTAAATTAATTCTCAAGTCATTTCCATACATAGTAAGAGAACACATAGATTTCCAATGTGACCCAATTCTCTAACTTTATCATTTTCATTCATTTCTGTTCATTTGATTCTTTATGCAATTATTTTCTAGTTTCAATGAACTAGTGGAGTGACCAAGCGGACATGTATAATTAGGGCTCAAATGATATATAATTAAATTCTAGCTTTTTCCTATTAATTATAAACTCATTTAGTCACAAAGTCATTCCACTATAGTATCGTGACTGAGCTCTCCCTAATTATATGCCATTACAAAAACTACTCAATCAATGTTAATCCAATGACCTTGTCATCAGTGTGTTGCCCTCATAGGATATCCTTAATATCTTTGGGATAAATCTGTTTTCCCAATATGATCCTATTTTATCTCATGGTAAACATTACATCTTTCTTCATGAGAAGTCAATTACTATCAAATAGTAATTAAGTCGTTCATCACAAAGATGAACAACCTATGGTCATGTTTTACTTTTCATCTATCATGTAATAATGCCAATGACAGGATATCATTTACCCATTTCTTGGGTTAAGAATTCCACTGTTGTGATTGATGCTACATACAAAAAAAATCATATACCCAACACACCATCTTTCGATTGCTTATTTATTTGAACTCAGGCTTTTACTTACGTCAAAATATACAAGTCACACATACATAGTATATCATCCACTCAAGATTAAGATATGCCAAACTATGAACGTCACAAGTGAATAAATTCATAAATGAATTTAGGATCTATTCTACTTGGATCCTATCCGATTACTGTCAGTATGGTCAGCCACATTTATGTCTCTATCTTTTGAGAGTCATCCGCTTCGGTCTTAAGACAAAGAATCTCCACAATTAGACTTGATATATGTCATAATAGTCTTTCAATCGGTTTTTTCATTTCTAGTTAAACTAAGGGCATGTTTAGGTTCATCTACTAATATAAGTTGTTTTTCTGTATAACGATCCGACCACGTACTTGTTGGATCTAGTGCCCTAAGTGTAGTATATTCAATTGTAAACTTGTAATTTTTCAAACAGATTGGTTAAATAAAATGATTTATGGATTACATTAACATTCATTGTATAATGTCCTCATGTGGTTTTTGCTTACAAAGCAAATGTTTTCTCATTGTTTGTCTAATGTTTAAACCAATACTAAGTGGTATTACGTGGTAGGATCGTAATACGAAAAGATATCTTATATTAGTAGACGAACCTAAATATATCCTTAGTCTAATTGGAAATAAGCAAACTGATCGAAGGACTAATATGTCATCTATGAAGTCTAATCGAGGAGATGTCTTATCTTCGGCATTGGAGCGGATGACTCCCGAAAGATAGAGACATAGATGTGACTGACTGTACATCAGACTGGACCCAAGCAAAATAGATTCTAAATTTGTTTATGGATTATCCAATTGTGACGTTCATAATGTGGCATACCTTAATCCGGAGTGGATGATGAACTATGTATGCGTGTTTCGTACACTTTGATGCAAGTAAAAACCTGAGTTAATATAGATGAGGAACTAAAATATGGTGCGTTGAGTATATGATTTCTGCAATATGTAGCATCATTCACAACAGTAGAATTCATAGCCCAAGACATGAGTAAATCATATCATCTTATTAGAATTACATGATATATGAAAATGAAAATGTGGCCACGGGTCATTCATCTTTGTGATGAACGATTTTATTATTATTTGATAGTAATTTATATTTCATGAAGGAAGATGTAATGGTTAACATGAGATAAAATAGGATCATATTGGGAGAGCGGATTTATCCCAAAGAGATTAAGGATACCCTATGAGGGTAGCACACTTATGGCAAGATCATTAGATGAGCACTAACCGAGTTGCTTTCGTAATGGTATGTCATTAAGGAGAGCTTAATCATGATACTATAGTGGAATGACTTTGTGACTAAATGAGTTTATAATTAATATGTAAAAACCTGGAACTTAATTATAAATCATTTGAGCCCTATTTACATATGTACAATCAGTCCCTCCACTAGCTCGTTAAAACCAGAAATGAGCTTCATGTTGAATCAAATGAACAAAAAAAAATACAGAAATTGTAAAACTAGAGAAATGGGAAACATTTGAAAATGTATGTGGTTTTCTCACTAAGTATGGAAATGACCTGAGAATTAATTTATGGTTTTTCGAATTATTAATTAATTAATTAAAGTTAAAAAATGAAATTAAATTAATTAGTCTTTGTGAACCCATTGAATGCCAAAAAACTAAATATATTTTCTCATAGATTCTTTTACTGTAAAAGTTGCCATCATTTTAACGGAATCAGAATGGGGTTGAGAAAATTATTTAATTGGAAAACTAAATTATTTATTTAAATGAATTTATGATGTTTATTTTGGAAAATAGAAAAACATGTTTTGAGTTGAATTAAATTATAAAGTGTTGGGTTAAATGTCGCACCCCAAAACTGGGCTTAAAAGTTTTGGGTTAGTAGAATCGGGTCACTATCCATAGGCTGTGTTAGATATCGAAAATTAGGATTGAAAGTGAGTAATTTAAGTATGTGAGTGTCATAATTAGATTTTTATTTTATTAGTTAGCTCAAAACAAAAATCAACCAAAAGGGTAAATTGCGTAATTTTTACAATTTGGCTTTCAAAATTCCAGCCATTCACGTCTTTCTCCTCCTTATTATCGTTAATCAACAAACAAATTCTCCTAAACCTAAATCCCTTATTTTCTCTCCAATTGACCTAACCTTTGTGATTTTCTCATCTCCCAAATTCTGAAATCTCTCTCAATTTTAAGAAAAGCCCCAAAGACATTATCAATTTCCTCATTAGATTTCCAAATGGATTTTTTAAAATTAAATCTTTCATTCATTATTCTTCTCGATTGAGGTAAATTTATGTTTCCTTATTAAGTTTTGATATATTCTAGCTTTTTAAATCAAGTTTTGATTGGTTGTAAAAAGAAATTCATGTTTCAACCAAAATTGGGATCTTTAATGGTGGAATCTAGGTTTTCCAATTAAACTATCATTTTTATGTATTTTCAACCTGTTTTGATGAGATTAAATGGTTTCAAAACTCGTTCTGAAGTTTCGTTAAAATATTTGAAGGTTTTGTTGAGTTTTTATAAAAATGGCCATGGATGTCAAAATTTTTGGAACCATGAATATGAGTAGCTTTAGGTGGTTTGAAGGGTGAGAATTATTCTTAGATGAGTAATTAGATGATTAGAATTGGTTTTAAGCAATGAGAATGAGTAAGGATTAAGATATTTGAGTTTTGAGTTTGGTAGTCAAAAATTTTAGTTCCAAGAGGAACTAACCTTAGACCTGTATTTTTACTTGTGAGCATGCTAAACATGCCAAGTGATAGTGATGATGTTGTGTTAATGATGAAAATGTGCAGAAAACAATAAGTAAATATGTGTGTTGTTATGGATACTTTGGCCTTGTGATCTTTTGAGACTGTTGGAAATAGTTGAAATGCCATAGGATTTTGTGAGTACTCACCCTTGTGTTGTGATTTTGGGGCATTGAGGCCTGGGGCAGTTTGGAGAGATAAGGGAATGTGAGCTAAGCTCTATTCATTGGGATATGTTGGTTTGTTGGGGAGTGCTAGATTAATGCTACACCTTTTGGATATGTTCGACTCCTTGAGTCATTGGTGTGTTTGAGATCCGTGTATGCAATAGGTGGTGATAGAGCCCACTTTGGGATATAATGCATGTATAAATATGTGATGACAATGTTAGATGTATAAGTACGTGATGCATAAATATGTTAGTTTGGCACTATAGTTAAACATTATTGAGAATGTGCCTTTTGTGACTTTCGTTTAATGTATGATATTGTGCATCTTTTCGGTAATTTTGTATATACAATGAGCTTGTTTAAGCTCACACACTCTATTCTAAATTGTTGCTGATATTTAGCGTTACGGTCTGAGCTGTGTGGTCCCAAGGAAGTGATCCAAGTTAGGCTTAGTAAATTGAGTAGGTGGCATTTTGATTCTTCTTTGAACTATGGGAATAAAGGCAATATGGCTAGAATTTTGGTTGTTTATGTTTATTATGTCTTTAGTGTTTTGATATGATTATAGACTATTAGGATTTGATGGACGTTAATCATTATTCTGTTGGTTTGTTATAGTTGAATTATATTGAGGTTGAGATGTTATTTTGGACTATGACTGTGACTATTTTGATGTTGGATGGTATGTTAGTTTATGCTTATAGGATAGGAAGATGTTTAAGTATGAATTTTTGCCATGTTTTGTAGTGTTTTTGATGTTTTGTGTAGAGGTATCGATATTCGGGAAACAATGTCGATACCTCCATGTTGTAACAAATGTGCAGGAAAATAGTAGCTCATTTTGGTATTGATACCCTTTCACGAGTATCGGTACTCGAGGTAAAAATACAAATAGTTTTTCTTTGTATTGATAATTTGCTTGGTTTTAAAATTTAAGGAAAAATAGAATGCTAGAAAGGTACCAATTTTGCTACTGGTATCGATACCTATCTTTGTAAATATCTATACATGCGATTGATTATTGATACCTACATGATTGTCTTTGGAAATTTGTTAAATGATCCCTAAGCATGGTTTTAAATTGTTCCTAAAGCTGACTAATCGTTGTTAAGTCGTTTGAATGTTGTCTAAGGTGTTTTAAATTCAATATTCCTATAAATTTTTTAATGCGATGATGGTTTTACATAAATGTGATTGTGCGAATATGAATAATGTCACACCCTAAAATTGGGCCTAGGAGTTTCAAGGGTAATTTAGGGATTTTAACACAAAATGTGTTCGAAAATTCGAAGCATGGTAAACTAGAAATGACTTCGTCTATGGCTTTTTGAAAATTAAATCAATTTATGAAAATAATGTAAAAAAGACTTCCAATTTGTAAAAAGAGGACTGTTTTGTAAAAGAGTTAATTAAAAAGTAGTTTTAAAGCAAATGTGCCAAATTTTAAAATCAGTCCAAAATTCCCCCTTTTTACCCTACTTTTGACATTTAAAAAATAAGAAGAGAAACACCCTTCATGTAACAACCCTATCCCGTCTCTATTGTTGGATTAAGGTTACGGAGTGTTACCGAGCTAAATAAAACATTGGACTTCTATTCAAAATAGTTAACCAAATAAATTACAAACATATAACAAACAAATCAATTCAAGATATAAATAAACTTATGGGACTTATTTTGGGCTTACAGGACCCTAAAAATAGTTTGAGAACAATCCAGGATCAAATCAAAACAAATCAAAAAATTATAGAAAAAACTTGAAAATTTGCAAAAACAGGGGTCACACAACCGTGTGACAAAGCCTAGACCGTGTGAACATTTGAAGTCAAGACACACGACCGTGTCCTAGCCCGTGTGTCTGCCCATGTGAGTATTCAAAATAGGGCCACACAACCGTGTCGGAGGTCGTGTGCTAGACCTTGTAACAAACTGTTTTGGATCACACGCCTGTGTTGTAGGTCGTGTGCTACGTCGTGTGGATACTGAACATAAAAACAATAAATACACATGGCTGTGTTAGGTGACCGTGTGTGGCACATGGCAGTGTGACAACCCGTGTCCTAGGCTGTGTGCAACATTTTTAACCCTTGAAACAAGAAAAATCTTGCTCCATTCCTTGCACAATAAGACATGCTATACCTAGTTCATTTCCATGGTTCAAAAACACATTCAAATCATTTATATGCCAAAATTTTCATTAATCCTATGCTTACCCAATATGCCATTGAAAGGCACCTATTCATGCTAAGAAATTATTCGTTCAACTAACCTATCTAAGAAATCACATGACATTAATCATATATTCATGCTCAAACCATCAACCAAATTGGTCAAAATATAAACATGCAAATTAAGTTACCATTCTAAGCATTATAACCTAATTCATAGTTTTAAGGAATACCAAGCCAAAAACACTTCACACAAACACATCCAAAACCAAACATTTCACTAAAAGCACAATTATAGCATAACACTTACATAATTACAACAAAACACCTATATACATGCCACATCCCAAAACGAAATACAAAAGCTACCAAGATGGTTAGATGGTGTGAGCTTCCAATTGATCCACCCGATTAGTCCGCAAACTTGACAACTAAAAAAGAACATAAATGAAATAAGTAAGCTAAAGAAGCTTAGTACATCTAATTAACTTACCTTATTCAAAATAAATATTCAAAGAGATAATTTATAACTCTTAATAACCAAATACAAATTCACAAATCACATTAGCAATTGTTCAAATATTTCAAATATATCACATCAACTCCCTTCTCAAAGAACTTACTCATACCATAGATCACATTTCCTCAACGTAGCAACGCATACATGTAACCAAGAAATTTATTATAATATTTCTCACTTACTCGTACTATATTTATGCAATAACATTTTAGTACATGGATAAGTTGTAATTCAATTATTACATAGCCCGATGAGCTAATAACTTGACTTGGATACTCGGGTAACTACACCACATCAGAAGTATCATAGATGCGTAACAGAGGCATTGAAGTGCAGATAGAGGCACAATTGTGTAATCAGAGGCACATAGTCCAAACAGAAACACCGAAGTGTAACAAAGGCACTGAAGTGCTATCCCGTACAATTGCACATACTAACCCTATTGGCATGCCAATTGTATCCTCAGCGTTTACTACATTCAACTGGGCATTTTACATAATTTCGTTACCTTTTTAAATATTCCCCCTTCAGGGCACTTTATCATTTCTGTACACATACTATAATTCACTGTATTAATGACACTAATATGCAAGCACAAGAATTGCAACCTTCAACTATTCATTTTCATACGTACTCAATTGCAATAATTGATATAATATAGGTAACCAATGAAATTACTCATGTTTATATAATTAACTAGAAGATAATGATATAATAACAAGAAAATTGCATTTACGTATCAAAACACTATGAACTTACCTACAATCACTTTTGGCTAAAATGCAGGGACTACTTTGTAATTTTCCCCTTTCCTTAGTTATTGTCTTTTTAACTAGGTTCTTGATCTATATAGTAATTAAATTAAATTTATTAAATTCATATGCATTTCAAACTCAATTTAATGCATGGGACCCCAAGTTTTTATTATTTACACATTTTCCCTAAATATTTACATTTTTCACAATTTAGTCCCTAAACTCAAAATTTCCACATTTAGCAATATTTTACAATTTCCTAAGTCAACCAAATTTCTTCCTATGCTAGGATAGTCCACAATTATACACAATTTACACAAATTCCATAATAAAATTAATTATTTTATCAATTTACTCCATTAACTAAAACTATCAAAATCACTTAATAAACTAATTTAAACCAACAACTAACATTTGAATTTCATCACTTTACATAAAAATAACAAGAATTCATCAATGGTACAATTAAAAATCTTTAATAGTTTTGAAAACGAAGGTACGAGTTAGCTGGACCTAGTTGCAATGATCTTAAAAACATAAAAAATAGTAAAACGGATAACAAATACAACCATGCACACCAAGATGAGCTTGGTCGAACCAAAATAGTTTAACAATGGTGTTTTTCTTCCAAAATTCGATTATGGTGGAAAGAAAATGAAGATCATGACATTTTGTCATCTTTTGTTTTTAGTTTAATTATTAAATTACTAATTTGACCTTGGTTTTTAAATCTAATTTCACTTCAACTATCACCAAACCATCCTTATTAAAAGAGAATGGTATAATTGCTAATCAAACCATTTCTCTTTTAGGATTTTTACCATTTAATCACCATAATTCAATTATAACTAGATTTTTCATCTTTTATGTAACATTCATACCTTGAAAGCTTTTATGTCAAAACTTTCCATTCTGTCTATTATAGTTTCATAAAATTTTATATAATTAATTTCATTCATTTAATCCTTTATTACCCGTTCATATAATGAAAATAATTTCACTATATAAATTATTCATTCACATAATTCAAATGTTACATTTTCAGTTCAAATACTTACATTACATTTTTCATTCTGTATCCTCTATAACATAGTTCATTTATAGACATACCTTTCCATTTTAACCCTTAATTTTCCGTTGAAGCAAATAGAATAACATCGGATACTTGGGAACCATGCTCACACAAAGTGTGCCTATACATGTAACTGAAACCTTTTCAGTAATGCTCACACTAGCTGTGGGTCAGGATGTTAGCTACACGATGCTGCTCACATGAGTTGTGAAGAATCCACAACAAATGCTTGACCTCATCCATCGATAGGACATCTAAGACCAACACTTGAAACCATATAATCCCTAATGACATGTCATTTATATCCTAAGCATTCGCAAAGTTCAAACAAGACCATTTTACATATCCAAAGCCTTAATTTTCATTTTTCAAACATACATTTCTGTCATCGTAATACCATTTTGAATATCTCATCCAAACCAAAGCATTATGCCATCCAAATTAATTGATTAACATCCTACTTTGATCCAGATTACCAAAATATTATACAATCATTAATCTAATCTATCTGTAACATAAATATTAACATTACATACAAAACATTAAATAATAATCTAGTCTTTATACGAACTTGCCTTAACAAATATAGTCGTAAAAACAAAGCCGATGACTATTCTAACACTTTAGCTTTTCCTTGATTTAGATCTATTTGATTCGTTTCTTGATCTAAATAATAATTTTCATTCAATTAAACCATTCAATTAACTTAAAACAATTAATTCAACCTATAACCCTTATCAATGAGAAATTATAAAATTACCCCTAAAATTTTACCGTTTATGCAATTTAGTCCTTAAACCCAAATATTTCAATTTAACCACTTTTAATTAAAATTCATGCTAGTCGATTTTCCATTAGTCTTATAACAACCCATATTTTTCCTCATTTCACTGAACTTTTAAATCATCAAAAATCACTTAATAAAATGAGTTTATCCATCAACCAAGCTTAATATTCTAGCAACCAAAATCAAAATAGATTCACATCATTCATTGTAGGTCCCTAGAATTTATAAAATTTTGCAAATTGACCCCTAAGATAGGTATATTAAGCTAATACGATAACAAAAACATAAAAATTACAAAAAAATAACCTAAAAATATAACCATGCACTAAGGAGAGCTTGGTCGAACCTCTCACCTTCAACAATGGTGGTTTTTCAACACAAAGAAGAAGAACATAAAAATAATAAAGGTTTTACCTTTTTATTTTCTTATAAAATTAACTTAACTTTATTATTATTAGTTTTAACATATAAAAATTAGTCAAATTAAAGGCACTAACAATGCATAACATGAAATTATGGAATAATAGCCACATAAAATCTTATAACTTTAGTAATTTAACAATTTAACCTCTTTAACTAATAGAATTTAACTTTTGTGACATTTATGACTTAGTCATTTTTACTTAATTAACTATTTAAACCTTAAAATTCCTTAACCAAAATTTTAATACACTTATACAATCAATCCGTAAATATTTAATAAAAATATTTATGGGCTCGGTTTATAGAAACGAGGTCTCGATACCTTATTTTCTAAAACTACTTGACTTTAGAGTTATACCATTTGAACCTAATTATTCATTCAAATAACATAAATTATCAAATTAAAATTTATTATAAGACTATATTTGACTCGTAAATATTAAATAATATTATTTATGAACTCACTCGTTGGATTTGTGGCCTCGAAATCACTATTCCTGACACTACTAAAAATGAGTTGTTACAAAACCCCTATCCTATGGTCCGAGTGTAAGCTTTCTTATACCCCTCGTTTAATTTACAAAGTATGTGATTGTGTGATGTGGATTGAGTATTAAGTTGCGATAATGTGACATGTGATATATATTATGATAGCTTGTGTGAATGTGTTAGTTGTGGGCATATTAAACATGTCAAATGACAGTGATGATGTTGTGTTAGCGATATAAATGTGGAGTGAAAGTGTGCAGAAAATGGTAAGTACATATGTGTTGAACTCTAGAATGTGATGTTGATGTGATAGGTAAAGTAAGTGAATATTGGCATGTGGTATGTGATAATATGCTTTTTAATGCATTCATATGTGAATGGATATGTAATGGCTCAATGAACATAGTTGTCGCACTTAAATTGCAATTAAATGTGAATCTGATAAGTGTGCTTTATGTACAAATTGTGATGTGAATTGATATTTATGAATAGAGATTATGTGCATTAAAATAGTAATTAAATGTGTGAATTTTACGGATATTTTGACATTGTGATCTCTTGAAACCGTTGGATATAGTTGGCATGCCATATGATTGTGAGTACTCACCTTTGTGTTTTGTGTTTTGGGTAATGAGGCCCTGGGGTAGATCGGAGAGATAAGGGAATGTCTAGCTAAGTTCCATTCATTGGGATATATTGGTGTGTTGGAGAGTGTTTAGCTTTATACTACACTTTTGGGATATGTTAGACTCTTTAAGTCATTGGTGTGATGGAGATCCGTTTATCTAATGTGTGGTGATAGAGCCCACTTTTATGTTTCATGCTTCCAGGTTGCCAAATTGCCATAAAGTGATTAACATATTAAATGTTGTATATAAATGCATGTGAATATATAAGCTAGACTTGTGAGCTATTAAAGTATGAATAAATTATTTTGTCTTGAGGAATTATCGTAAAATGAATTATATACATAAATATGAGTTGAGTGTAATTACATGTGAGTGTATATGCTAGTTTTATTAATTAATGAAGCATGAACACATAATTTTGACTCGATTAGAATACGTTTGTGAATGTGTTGTAGTATGCTCTTGCTTAACCTTTGATGTTGTGTATACTTTATGGTTATTCTGACATTTACTAAGCTTGTTTAAGCTCACACACTCTATTCTAAACCATTATAGATATTTAGCGTTGCGGTATGAGCGGTGCGGTTCCAATGAAGGTATCCAAGTTAAGCTTTAGTACTTAAGTAGTGATATTATTATTCTTTGAACTACGGGAATGAAGGCAATGAGGTTACAACTTTGGTTGGTTATTATTATGTTCTTGTTGGTTTAGTATTATTGTGAACTTCTAGAATTTTTTCTTGGTAATTATTACTATTTTTAATAGTTATTACCATGATTTGGATCGACAAGGTAAAGATGTTGCATTGGACTGTGTTTTGGGTAAATCTGATGCTTGATACTATGATGATTAATGCATGATAGAATAGAGATATGTTGAGAATGTTTAATACTCTGTTTTGCTGTGTTATTGCAAATTTGAGCAGAGGTATCGATACTCAAGACATAAATATCGATACCTTAGAGTTGAATTGTTTCTTCATGAAGTTAGCAGATTAATTTGGTATCATACTCGAGGTGAAAACATCGATACCTTTGCCCATGTATCGATAAAATGCTTTCATTTAATATTTGATAGAATGCTAGTTTGGTATCGATTTTCTTACTAGTATCGATACTTATATTCCAAAATATCAATACTTGTGATGAAGTATCGATACTTACGTAGTTTCTTTATAATTTTATCAAATGGTCCCTAAACATGTTTTTAAAATATTTCTAATGTTGACTAAGGTATGTTATGCCGTTTTTAATGATTTCCTAGGGTATTTTAGACTTAAACTTTCTTTAAATGTTTGGATATGGAGACTATTGTACGAAATTGAGACTATGCGAATATGTATGAGTTGCGATGTTTGATGTAGCATCCTATTACACGGGCCTGATGACCGGACCAAATATAGGGTGTTACATTAAAAGTCCAGGAAGCACTTATAATTTGACATGATACGGGAGAGGCCCAAATACCCCTCATGTTGGATACGTTGGACGAAAAACCCTAGTATATTTAACTGGGATTCTACCCCTCTCTCTCCTAATTCAACTAGGAAGTTATTTTTCTATTAAATAGATTTCGACTAATTCAACAAAGGTTTCACTTATTCTCCTTATAAATAGATGACATCGATAGGGCTAAAAACACAATAAGTTTTACATAATTTTGAGATATTGTTATTCTGCTCGAAAATAGTGAGAATTTATTTCTAATTATATATTCTATTTTCTTGAATAAGAATTCTACCAGTTTCTATTAGAGAAAGATTTTTACTTTCTCACTGAAAGTAAAGTAAATAATTTAAGGTTTTATGTTTGATTTCAATTTGTTCGAGCCCACATTTGAAGCAATTTTTGGTACAAGAATAGCAAAAAAGGTATTTCATTTGAAAGTTGGGAACGACAAGATCCATTTAGCCCAAAACACAGGTGTGATTTCAAGAAAAAGTTATTGCTAGAAATATCACAAATCGACTTTGTTTTCAAAATTCTATTTTTTTGCTGTGCAAGAAAACTATTTTCGAATCAATTTTTTCAACAATTAATATCAGAGCTAGGTTATGCTATGTTTATAGTACAAACCGATATCAGAAATTTCTCTCTTCTTCATGTGTGATTAATTTTTGATACGATGTGACATTCTTGTAATTATCAGCATGTTTAGGGGTATGAATGTATATGAGTGTATATTATTTTTATTTTTATTATATATGATAAAGTATTTTTTTTCCAAATTTGTGATTCTTAGAAAATTGAATGTAATTATTATAACACCCCTAACCCGTATCCGTCGCCGAAATACGGTTACGGAGCATTACCGTAAAAATATAACTCAAATCATTAATTTTAAAAATTTCATAAGCATTGCAAATCCAATCAAACACAAGCCTAACATCCCTAATTCGAGCCCTCGAGGCCTTAGAAACAATTTAGAAATGATTCGGAACTAAATCGAGAACATTTAAAACTTCATGGAAAAAGATGGAAAAATTCACTCTGCAAGGGTGACACAGTCGTGTGGCAAGGCCATGTGGCTCACACAGCTGAGACACATGCTCATGTCTTAGGTCATGTGGACATTCGAAGTAGGGACAAACGACCATGTCCCAACCCGTGTCTGTGCCCATGTAACTCTCTGACTTGGGTCACACGGCCAAACCACACGCTTGTGTACTAGGTCGTGTAACTCTCGAAATGCAACCTTTCCTCACTCATTTCATATGCATAACATCAACCATGATTACAAGTTAGTTCATTTAAACATAACACTTTTAGAATCAACTTCATGATAAACCATTTCATAAGAAATTACATACTTTGGTTTATACTACCTTTTCATGTACATAAGTATATTACCCATTGAACACTTACCGTTTCAATGTATTTCATTAAGGCTAAGCATGATAAAATCCATTCATAAGCTTGGCACAAGCCTAAGCACATCAACAACACATGTCAGTTCATTTAAACATGATTCGTATGAATTTAACATGGATAGCCTTTATACCTAAGCATGATTCTATTGAATTTATCATCCATCATAACATAACCTGTTTTCCTTATCACTCACCATTTTAATGTATTTCTTACATACGTGTTTTGGTTCGTATAGAACAATTACCATTTCCTTGTAAATTCATGCCCATTAAACTAATTAGAATACCGTTGGATATAGGGGATAGCTCACACGAAGTGTACTAAACATATAACAATAGTTTGTCCTTTCCTTTACATATATGCTCACACGAGCTGTGAAAAGATTATGTTACATGAGCTATGAAATGGGCCTGCTCATACGAGTTGTGGGTCGAAACGTAGCTATACGGTGCTGCTCCACAAGTTGTCGAGTATCCGCAACAAATGCCAGAACTCAGGCATCGGTAGGACATTCAAGACCAGCACCCGAAACATGTAAAATCTAATGACATGTCATTTGTATCCTACGTATTCCGAAGGTTCAAACGGGGCTCGATAGTCGTCGTATGTCGTTGGATTTCCATAGTCTAATATATTTCATAATAACATATATATATTGATGCTTTTACATTAGAATAACACATCAAACATTCAATTTAACCAACATTTATGTAATTATAGTTCACATCAACTTACTTGGCTAAATTGTAGAAACATAAAAATTTTAAGTATAGGGGCTTTTTGATAATTTTCCATTCTCCTCGATTTTCCACTCAATCTTGATCTAAATTAATAATTTTATTCAATCTATTAATTTAGATAGGAAAAAAAATGTATTTGATGTAATTTAGTCATTTTTGATATTTTTACAAAATTGCTCCTCAAATTTTACTTTTATTCAATTTAGTCCCCGAGCCTAAAACATGCAAATGAACCATTTTTATTGGAATTACACACTATAAAAATATTCATAGCCTCCTTTTTAGCCCATTTTTGCAATAATTTCACAACAAATCCTTGTATTTTTACTAATTCAACAATTTAGTCCCTAATTGATAAATTCATCAAAAATCACTTAACAAAATACTTTTAAATAAAAACCAATATCTCATATTCATCATGTAACATAAAAAATCACTAGATTCATCCATGGAAACATTCAAAATCTTTAATAGTTTCAAAATCGAAGGTACGGGCTAGCTGGACTTAGTTGTAACGATCTCAAAAACATAAAAATTATTAGAAACGGGACTAAAACGGACTTACATGCATTATCCAAAGCAAGGCCGAAGCTTCAAAATCTCCCAAGGTGGTTCTGTGAAGAAAAAAACCAAATGGGGAAGAAAACTATTATGTTTTCTTTATTTTATTAACCTTTTGTTTTATTTTATTAATAAAATAACATATAAAACATTATAATTAAAAGAAATTAAAGCATCCAACTGTCCCATTATCTTTAGCATGGCTAATTTACTCAATATGTCCATCTAATTATAATTCTTTAATCAATTAACACCTTTAAACTAATGTAATTGACTTTTTTAACTTTTAAGATTTAGTCCTTTTTGCTTAATTAACTATCGAAATGTTAAAAATTTTCAATGAAACTTTAATACAGCCTTAATGAAATTTTGTAAATATTTATAAAAATATTTACAGCTCGTTTTATAAAAATGAGGTCTCGATACCTCATTTTCTAAAACCACTTGACCTTAGGGTCTTACCACTTGAGCTTAATTAATCATTCGAATAGCATAAATTATCGATTCAAAAACCTTTTTAAAACTATATTTGATTCGTAAATATTAATATTTAATATTTACAAACTTACTCGTCAGATTTGGTGGCCTCGAATCCACTATTTTCGACACCACTAAAAAACAGGCTGTTACAATTACTATTAATCTCAGGTATGTAAAGTAGATTGTGGACTATCATATCTATCCATGATTTTATTTATTTTATTGTTTTAGAATCATTTATGTGAGCCAAAAACAAACATAAGATTTATGTATTTAATAATTTCGGTGGAACTCAAAAAACCGAGACACATTGAGACTGATTGAGACAACGCAAACCCAACCCAACCAAAATCGAAAAAAGATTGATGGTCTGGCAGTGGAGAAAGTCGATGGTTCAACAGTTATGGTCGATGACAAGGGCTGGTAGTAGAGGCCAACGGTGGTGGTCAGCGAGAGCCCAGTGGTGACGACATGATGACGGTGATGGAAAGACAATGGCGACGGAAAGACAACGGCGTCATGAATCGATTCCGCAACGAAAGTTTGTGGTGGCAAAATAGAATACCCAAATATGTTTTGTGGTGAATTTTATAATCTTCTTATTTTTCTAGGATGGTATCATGGAAACTTTGGCTCGTCAGGGTCCTTTAAATTTTATGCTTTTATTTATGATAACATGTGGATATTTATTTGACTGTGAATGTATGTTCTTGCATATGTATGATAAGCATGCCATATAGTTTAGGAAAGAAAACTTTGTATGCTAACAATGAAATCATTGTGACATCATCCTATCGAACATCAGAGTTGGTAAGGGATGTTACACTTGGAAATGGTGTTCTTGTCTATGGACTCTACTAACAAATAATTCTACCAACAAGTGTAACACCCTTAAAACTCTAATGTCATAAGTAGTACTATTTCGGGAATATACATAGTAGATTTTTTGCATAAATGCAATGTGATTTATCAATGATAGTAGAGAAAGTAGTTGAACATTAAAGAAAGTTAAAGTAAGCAATATTTAGTGAGATATTAATCCAGGGTATAGACTAAATTGTAACATGGAGAAAAGTACTGGGGTCAACATGTAATTATTCTATGGATGTTAAACTAAATTGAAATGGTGGGAAAAAAGTGGAAGGACTAAATTTTTATTTTTCCAAAAATTTTGGTTACAAAGTGAATATAAAAATTTTAAAGGGTAAAATGGTTGTTTCTCAAAAAGATACATATTGAATTATAAATTTAGAAATTATAGTATTTTTGGAATTATTATGGCCATTAGATTTGGAGGAAAACTGAGATCAAATCTCAACCATCGGATCGAAATAATTATAATTGAATGTTTTATTAGGAAATTAATTAAATAATGGTGAAGAACTTTCTCCCATTCATCCTACATCATTTGTCGCAAAAGGGAAAGGAAGAAACTTCATTCTTCCATGGCTATTTGATCTCTCTCATCAAACATTATCATTTTTCATCCAAAACCCCTATTTTCTTAGCAAATTTCTAAGTGAAATTAAGCTTCCAACACTAGAATAAGCTTTGTTTTCAAATTGGAGCTCATGTGTTCATGGTTGGAAGTGAAAAGAAATTTAAGATAGTGTGAGAATGTAAGGTGACAATGTGAGAAACTTATATTCCTACTAAGTTATCATGTTTATTTCAATTAGTAACGTGTGATATTGGTATTATAAGTGTATTTTTATTATGTTTATATTATGTTCATGAAGAGAAAGAAAAAGAAAGTGGTGAAAATATTATAGATAAAGGAATTGTAAATGTAATGGGTTCTTTCATGGAGAGGTGGAATGGTGAAAAAATGAATGAGATGTACCAAAAGGAAGATTGGAGCTGATCCGATAACATTGAGCACAACAATAGGTGGTGGTTGGTAAGGTGGAGAAAGGGAAATGTGGCTAATGATAAGGCTCAACAGAGAAAACAAGTTGAGAGAATTTTAAAAAGATCTTTGAGATCTAGAATGCGAAAGTGTCGAAAATCTTTTCAGCAGTTTTGGAAGGCTCCTAATTATCATGTTTAAAGAATAGGACTTACGAAGCTAGCAATTAATGAGAATAATAACTTATATTTTCCAGTTACAAAGGCATTAATGGTATTTCTTTTATTAAGAAATGATTTTGATAGGTGGTGGTGAATAGTGAATAAGAATTCACTATGTTTCTAAAAGAAAGGAGAAGCACTCAGCGTTAAAGGAAAAGGTTAAATGAAAATGCTTAACTACCTCCATATTTGATCCAACAAGCCAAGCTCTTCAGAACATCCCAAAAGTGAAGATAACCCAAGAACCCTGCCATATTCTGAGGTTACTTCTACTTTTTCTACTTTGGTGAAGCTGTACCATTTGAAAAATCTTTTACAAATCATCTCCTGAAACGTAAGACAATGGTTGTTCTTAGATGAGAGTTGTTCCTAAATAATAATTATTTTTACTTGTTCAAAATGTGAGTTGTTCTCAAAGTAGAGGTTGTTCCAAAACAAGATTTGTTTTGTGGTGATCCTATTCTTGTTAAAGCTTGTTCTGAATAATGACACTTCCAGAAAAACACAATCATTCTAAATACAAGTTGTTCCAAATAATGATTGTTCTTGTTGGATTTGGTGCCTTAAGTGTAGTATAATAATTTTGTATTATTATATATTTTTTGAACAAATTGGTTTAATAAAAAAATCCATTAATTAGATTGATATTATATTGTCCTTAATGTTTTTGCACGCAAAGAAAAGTGGAAACAAACATTGGCTCACAAGTTGTCTCATGTTTAACTAATACTAAGCGTTATTACGTGGTTGGATCGTAATATAGAAAGACAACTTATATTAGTAAATGAACCTAGAACCTAAACCCTAAACATATCTTTAATCTAATCAGAAATGAACAAACTGATTGAAAGACTAATATGTCATCTATCGAGTCCAATTTGGGAGAAGCTTTGTCTTGAGTATTAGAACGGATGACTTCTAAAAGATAAAGGCATAAATGTGACTGACTGGACCGACAGTACATCAGAAAAACCCAGATAAAATAGATCCTAGATTCCTTTAATGATTTATTCACTTGTGACATTCATAGTGTGACATACCATAATCCTATGTGGGTGATGGACTATGTATTAGTGACTCGTATACTTGATTTAAGTAAAATTCTGAGTTCAAATAGATAAGGAACCAAAAGTTGGTGCATTAGGTTCCAGTATGTAGCGTCATTCACAATAGTAAAATTCATAGCCTAACTAATGGGTAAATGATATCCTTTCTCATCAACATTACATGATAAATGAAAAGCAAACGTGACCGTGTGTCATTTATCTTTGTGATAAATTACTTAATTATTATTTGATAGTAATTGAGTTTTCATAAAGGAAGATGTAATTGTTACAATAAGATAAAATAGAATCATATTGGGAGAATAGATTCATTCCAAAGAGATTAAGGATATTTTACGAGGGAAACACACTGATGACAAGGTCATTGGACAAGCATTGATTAAGTAGCTTTCATAATAGTATGTAATTAAGGAGAGCTCAGTCACGATACTATAGTGGAACGACTTCCCAACTAACTAATTTTATAAATGATAGGAAAAAAGTTAGGACTTAATTACAAATTATTTGAGCCCTAATTATATATGTCCAGTCGGTCCCTTCACTAACTCGTTGAAACCAAAAATGAATTGCGTGTAGAACCAAATGATGAAGTTAGATAAATGAGTCGTATTCACAAATGAATTTCTCACTGAGTATAAAAATTACTTGAAAATTAATTTAAGGTTTTTGAATTATTGTTTAATTAATTATAATTAAATAATTGAAGTTAGAAATTGAAATAAAATTAACTAGTGATTATGAATCCATTGAACGTGAAAATTAAATATATTTCCTTATAGATTCTTTTACAATAAAGTCGTCCTGACTAACAAAATTAGAATTTAGTTGAGGAAATTAGTTAATTGGGAAATTAATTTAGTTAATTAAATTAATTAATTAATTAATTAATATTTAATTTGGGAAAAGAAAACAAATATTGTGTTGGATTAAATTTAAAAGTGTTGGGTCAAATGTCTAGGAAGCACATATAATTGAAACCAATACATGAGAGGCCAAGTTCTCATCATTTTACATGTGAAGGCAGCAACCCTAGTGTTTTTAGCTAGAGTGTCTCCCCATTTCTAGTTAGAGTAGGAGACTGTTTTTCTATTAAATAAATATTATTCTTGTTATTCTTATTTGACCAAGATTATCTTATCTCTCCGTATAAATATATGGCACTGGTAGAGCTATTAAGAACATAAGTTTCATATATTATTATTCTTCCAGAAAGTAGTGGAAATATATTTTCTTAGAATAAATTCTATTTTCTTGGAATAATAATTTCTAACGGTTTCTATTGAAATAATTACTTTCCTACTAAAAATAATAAATTGTTTTTGGTTTTGTGTTTGATCCTTGTTGTTCGAGCCCATGCTCGACGCAATTTAGGGTACGAGGATAGCAGAGAAGGTCATTCAGTTGAAAGTAAGGAATGTTTCAGATCCGTCTCGCATAAAACACATGTACTTTTCGGTAGAATGTTTATTACTGTAAATATCACAAACCGACTCGGTGTTGAAAATTTTTAAAATTTATCCATCACAGTAAACTATTTTCATAGCCAGATTTTTCCAACAGTTCTAAACATATGTACTCCTGAAACGTCATAATTCTTAACAAGAGTTTTTCTGAACTTTAGTTGCTTTCAAAGAAAAACTACATTGGATGATAGTTGTTTCAACTAAAGCCCTATTTTGATAACTATTTTGGACATAATTATTCCCGAAGAACAACTGTTCTAAACAACAACTATTTTAAACAAGAGTTGTTGCTCTGAAAGAGATATTAAGTGACATGACGATGCTAGTTGTTCCACGCTCGGTAGCACAATTTCCTGAAATATAATATTTTTTTTATCTCAAAGAACAGATAAAATGTTAGTAGCAAAAAATTGAGTATCTATAGTATTATAGTAAAAAATAGGTAAGTACTCTTATGAAATTTACTTACTAAGAGATTAAAAATAAATAAGCTAAAAGTTATGGAGTAATGATAAAATATGTTAAAGAATTAATAAGTTAGATGATGTAGAAAGTGTAACACCCCGAATTTGGGCCTAGATAGAAATAGGTCTTGAGCGTGGGATCACATAAAAATTTATACGTGCAAGGAAATGACATAAATGAATGTCTGCTTCAGTGGTTAAGTGATTTAGGAAGAGTTGGAAGTGTTGGAGAAGTCCTGGGTTCAAACCTGGACTTTAGCAAAATTTTTTATTTTTGCTCTTAAGTGAATCTTGGCCTTAGCTTGAAGGCTTTATAATTATTTTTTTGTGAAATCATGACACAAGATGAGCTTGTAGTCCAGTGGCAGAGGTGTGATTAAGGTGGCAAGGGAGCTTGAGTTCAAGTCTCCTATTATGCAAGGGAGTATTTATTTTACTTCCTTACTGCATGAGAAGTGGACTTTGACTAGAACGTTGGAATTTGAATGAGTCATGGAGAAATTCGAGGAAAATGGGGGGATTTTGATGGTGGTTGGTGTGGATTTGGTGGAGAGAATTTGGGAGAAAATAAGGGATTTGATTTGGAAGTTGTGCACAGCCGAATTGAAACTCTAATCTTGCATTAGTTTAGGTTAAATGGAAAGTTGGGATCTTTTGGGAGTGGGGAAAGTGCCGACTGCTTTTTATGCATATTCGGCATCCTGTTGTTTTTTTTTTGGGATTATGGTCTCTCGCCTCTTCTTTTCTCTTCTGGTCGATTTTGTTGTCTTTTTTTCTTCTTTGGCCGAATAGGCATTTTTATCCTTGGCCTTACTTTGTTTTAATCCCTTTATGTGCCAAGAACTTTTCTCTTCCTCTTTTTATCTGAGCCTTAACCGTATACTCTCTGAGTGTTCTTAATCTCTCCACATTCTCTGGCCAAATCTTTACTCTTCTCTTCTCCTCTCCTCCATTCTTATTCTCCACTCCTTTCAGTAGTTTCTTACTTTTTTATTCTCTAGCCCTTGTCGAATACTAGATTCTGTTCTTCCTCATTCTCTTTTGGGATACTTGGCCGAATATTCTCTTGCTCTCTTAGCGGTACTATCGCATCGGTTTACAAAAGTCTTTTGATGGAAAGGGTAAGTGCTCACGGTTTTTTCTTCCAGTTTCTCCTTAACGTTAAGGGCCCTTTCTTCTTCTAACATCATATGTTTTCTGCCATTCTGAAATAGGAGTACAGTTGCCCTATTTGATCCCTATCATTCTTAGTAATTTTGGTTTCGGCCCTTAAAGGGGGTGTAGGCCGATTATTTTTTTCTCCCTTCAACTATTGACTTTGCGTTATCAGTAAGTGAGGACTCGTTTAGATTAAACTTTTCGCTTGAATGGGTGTTTGATAAGATTTGATTCTTATGCAGGGTTTCCCTATGGCCTAGTGAATAATCTCTGGCAGCGGAATAGGAGTGTGGCCTTTTGTTGATTGATCAAGGTTGGGGCACTTGAAAAACTTGGAACAGTTGCTTAAACAGTTGTGTACACACACTACTCTAATTGTAGATCGGCATATGCCGAAATCCCGTAATGTCGAAAAGTTGAAAAGTTGAAAGTATGGCTACGGCTATCACAGGAGCGCATGAACGCGCGTGTGGATAAGTCGATACAATGACAGAGGTCACCACGAGCGATCTCGTGGTCTTAGGCCATTTTTGGGCCAAATGGATCAGACTGGGCTGAGTGGGCCTAATGGGCCCTTAGGCCCTACGCGAGTAAATTTTCTTGGATGGATAGGAAATAATGAGTCGACCATGACGATCACATGGTCAAGGGCAGTTTTGGGCCTCGTTGGGCTAAAATGGGTCATGTGGGCCCAATGGATTCTTGGGCCCCACATGGATAAAGTCCACGTTAATTGGAAAATTCTGGATTGGGCTATGTGGTTTGCATAGCTGTGACTGAAATTGGGCTAAATGGGCCACACGAGCGTGTGGGCCCGAATATGGGCCTTGGGCCCATTTGCACCGTTATGACCATTTAGGTTATCTGTGTCGCTCGTGGTAACTGTAGACCATCAAAAAGTTTGTTGAATGATCGAAGTACCCCCGAAGGGTAAAATGACTGAAATACCCCTGTAAGGTAAAATGACCGTAATGCCCCTAGAGGGTAAATGACTGATTTGTGCTATGGTATGATTGACTTAACTGTGAGCGATATGACTAATTTTGAGCATGGCATACTGCATACATGACATACTGCTTGGGGTTGGGATCTTGTATTGGAGGAAGTGATTGATATGTGAGGGTCGCACGGGTCGCATGAGACGACTATGGACCCACTGGTGGCTTTAAGTCGATTATGTGATTGGTAGCTCTGCTGCAATATTGGTTAGTGCCGTAACCTGTGCTACATAAGGAGTGTAGGGATGGGTGAGTCGATTTAATCCCCTCAGGAGTGTAGGGTTGGAAAGGAGACGAAGTGCAGGGTTGGTATGGGTATTTATGCATTGCATATACTGTTTCTGATATTGAGATGATCTTAGGCCCAGATTGATGTGATGCATGCTTTATGATCAATGAGGGTTGTACACACTGAGTTCTTGTAAACTCACTCCCTATTCTTGTTTTTTTTCAAGTAATCCTCAGTAAGCAGTTCGACGTACTGGAGGACTCAAAGGTGGCCACACTATGAACAACTTTAAATTTTAGTATTTTATTTTACCTTACTTTAAACATTTTTATTATTATTTGGGTTGTAATCAAGCCTCTTTTAATTTCTGGTCTTTAATTTTGGATTTTTAGTCTATTACGTTTTCTATCTGTTAAAAGTAGATCGCGGTTTTCCAAAACAATAACTGTTTTCAAAACACTACGCTTTCACAATTCAATCTTTAAACATCATGTTTTCATAAATCGGTTTCTTTTAAACTTAACTTCTGCAACTGAAAAGAAATTTTGGGAATAAATTTAATAATTTTTCCGTGTACCACATTTTAGTTAAATAAATAAACTAACATAACTGAGATCTTACTCAAGCTTATAATTAAGAAGGGTTTTCAATGAGAACATGGTTTTCGAAAGACACTTCATTGCGACACGCTAGATTTGGGCCTAATGTAACACCCCGAACCCGAGACCGACACCGGAGTCGGACACGAGATGTTAACAAACTTTGAAAAATTTTTCCAGACACTGCCCAGTCTGAGTACTAGACGCTTCAAAAATCATATCTTGAGTTTCACAACTCAAAAATCAGTTTTGTGATTTTTCCCTGAAACTAGACTCATGTCCCCACCTATGGATTTTTTTCTAGAATTTTTGGTCGGGCCAATTAGTACAGTTTATTAGTCAAAGTCTCCCATGTTACAGGGGTCGACTACACTGACCTTTTCCCATTACGACTGGGATATCTCTCTGCACAGAGCTTCAATACTGATGCCGTTTGTTTCTATGGAAACTAGACTCAGAGAGGAATCCATACATATATGGTATGACCCCTAATTATCTCTGGTCAATTTATAGTGAATTTCCAAAGGCGGAACAGTGAATCCAGAAACTGTTCTGGCCCTGTTCCACAAGAACCCGAATATCTCTTTCTGTACTGTTCCTATAATTGTTTCGTTACTTCCATATGAAAGTAGATTCATCAAGGTTCGATTACATAATTTATTCACTATTTAATTCCACTCCTACGAATTCTTGTGATTTTTCCAATCCACACCACTGCTGCTATCAGCTTCTGTTTTCAAAGTGAACCTTACCTAATTTGGGGTTTCATGGACCAACTAGGGCCTTGTCATACATAAGCCCACATATGATCATACTTAGCCATTCTAGTGGCTGATCATTTGCTCAACACTTCCATTCCAACATAGTTACATCATGAAACCATCTATACATTCATAAATACGAATGGTCTAATGCCATACTCCACTTCTACAAGCCATTTTCGCATGGCTGTACACTTATACATTTCATAAAGTACTCGAAAGACAACAATGGGTAGTCCTATACATGCCATAACAAAATTCAACCAAAATAGTACCCAAAAGAGCCTTTGATAGTGTGGGCGACTTCGACTTCAAGATCCCGAGTCCGATAGCTGGAGAACCAAAAATCTATAAAACAGAGGAGCAATGTAACGAGTAAGCAATTTATGCTTAGTAAGTTTGAGCAAGGAATTCCAGCATAAACAAAGAATATCACACATTTAGCTAAACGGAATATTTCATAATACGCAATTTATCGATATTAAACTTGCTTCACAACATTAACAACCCTTATGCACATACACAATAGACTAACTTAGCCGAAGGCCGATAGCTCGTTTATCAACTGAGCGAACATTTATTTGTAAGGGCTCGATTTAATTCAATACATACGTAACATATCCCCATATTGGGATGTTTTTCGAGTATTCGCTGGAATTTTACAGCAAGCTCATTCATTACCAAATCACGTACCTTCGGGATTTAACCGGATATAGCTCCTCGTTCAAATGCCTTCGGGACATAGCCCGGATTTAGTAACTCACACAATGCCTTCGGGACATAACCCGGATTTAACAACTCGCACGAATGCCTTCGGGACTTAACCCGGCTTTAATAACTCGCACGAATGCCTTCGGGACTTAACCCGGATTTAGTATCTCGCACAAAGGCCTTCGGATCTTAGTCCGGATATATTCGCTTAGCACAAAGCCTTCGGGACTTAGCCCGGACAGCATTCAATTAATCATGCACATCTCACAATAATTCATGGCACATTCATATTTCATTTTCGTTTACGAAACTCAAACACAAGGCACATATTGTCCTTGCACATTCGGCTCAATAGCCACACATAGAGCATGATTTAATCACATCGAAATTTAAGCTCTCTTACTCAAGAAATTACCTCGGGTGTTGTCGAACGATTCTGCTAGCTATTCAACCACTTTTTCCTTCCCTTTATCGGTTTTATTTCCCCTTTGCTCTTGAGCTTAATCAAACAAATAAATTGATTTCATCATTTAGGCATCAAAAGATGAACACAAGGCACTTAGCCCATATTTATACATTAGACATTAAAGTCTCATACATGCAAACATCATGCATCAACACAACATATTAGCTAATTTCTTTACCCTTGGCCGAATATGCATGTCCATTTTTGGGGTCGATTTCAACACTTAATACACACATATACACACTAGTAAAGCATCCTCCCCCTTTTTATCAATTTAACACATGCATTGCTCATTAACATGCAAAGTTACATTCGGCCTTAGCACACATCTTGCTAGCCGATTCTTCTCCATTTAACAACCAATGCACATATGTGCTCACACAAAAAAAATGCTAAAAAGGAGGTTCAAGAATCATCAAGCCATCATCACATGCATCATTAACAAGCTTCATATTTTGCATGCAATGGCATTAACACCACCTCCACCTAGGCCGAATCTTAACTCATCCTCATGCCTCATCACCACAACATCAAACATCAACCAAGAATGATTCATCCATGGTCAAGTGCCATTTCCATCACATAGCAAGATTTAGACCATGGGTTAGGTAGAACTCAAGCTAACAACTAAAACATGCATGCCTCTCATGGAACATCATCAAACATACCTTAGCCTAGCTACATGCATGGCCGAATCTCTTCACCTTTCTTCTTCTTTCCTCCTTAAAATTTTTGGCCAAGGATGAACCAAAGGATGAGAAAATTTTTCTTTGTTTTTCTTTCTAGTTTTTGGCAAGCATGAAGATGAGAAAAGGATGAACAAAATTCCCCCCCTTTCTCTTCTTTAGCTCACGGCAATGGGGGGACAAACACTACACACACATTTTTTTTTCTTTTGTTTTCCATTTCTTTATTACCCATACTCCTTATTTTATTCTTCCACTAACAAAACATGTTTCATGACATGTTTTACTCATCCTTCCTTGTCATGGCCGGCCACTACTCATTAGGGGGGGGAATTTGACATGCAAGTCCCCCCCTTTGTCCACATGCACTAATAGGTCCTCACACATTGACCTATCACATTTTAGAATTTTCTCACATAAGTCCTATTGACTAAATTCACATGAAATCAACCAAATTGAAGCTTGAAATTTTCACACATTCATAATTACATATTCTACACAATAAGTATCACATTCAAACATTTCGGTGACTCGGTTTAGCGGTCCCGAAACTACTTCCCGACTAGGGTCAACTTTGGGCTGTCACAACTCTCCCCCACTTAAGAAATTTTCGTCCCCGAAAATCTTACCGGTAAATAGGTTTGGGTATCGTTCTTTCATCGAGCTCTCGGTCTCCCAAGTTGCTTCCTCGATCCCGTGTTTGAGCCATAACACCTTTACTAGCGGAACTCTTTTGTTTCGCAACTCCTTCACTTCACGAGCTAGGATACGCATCGGTTCTTCTTCATAGCTCATGTCGACTTGAATTTCAACCTCTGATGGGCTAATTATATGCGATGGATCAGATCGATAGCGTCGAAGCATCGAAACATGAAAGACGTCATGAATCTTTTCAAGCTCCGGGGGCAAAATCAATCTATACGCAACCGGACCAACTCGTTCGGAGATTTTGTACGGCCCAATGAATCTTGGGCTCAACTTGCCCTTACGGCCGAACCTGAGTATCTTTTTCCAAGGTGAAACCTTAAGGAACACTTTGTCTCCCACCTGATACTCGATGTCTTTTCGTTTCAAATCTGCGTACGATTTCTGACGATCCGTGGCTACCTTCAGACTTTCACGGATTACCTTTACTTTCTGTTCAGCATCTCTAATCAAATCAACTCCGAAAATTTTGCTTTCACCGAGCTTGGTCCAAAACAATGGTGTACGGCATTTACGACCGTACAAAGCCTCGTAAGGTGCCATCTTAATACTTGATTGAAAACTATTGTTGTAAGCGAATTCAATCAAAGGTAAATACCGTTCCCATGAACTACTGAACTCGAGGATGCAACATCTCAACATATCCTCAAGTATCTGAATTATCCTCTCGGATTGACCATCGGTTTGGGGGTGAAAAGCAGTGCTAAAATGCAGCTTGGTACCCAGAGCTTCTTGCAATTTCTTCCAAAATCGTGAGGTGAATCTCGGATCTCTATCCGACACGATAGAAACAGGTACCCCGTGTAATCTCACAATTTGATAAACGTACAATTCAGCTAGTTTCTCCAATGAAAAATCCGTACGTACGGGGATGAAATGAGCCGACTTAGTCAGTCTATCAACAATAACCCATATCGCATCCTTCTTACTTGCTGACAAGGGCAGTCCGGACACAAAGTCCATTGTGACTCGATCCCATTTCCACTCGGGTATCATGATCGGCTGGAGTAATCCTGAAGGCACTTGATGTTCCGCTTTCACTTGTTGACATATTAAACATCTCGAAACAAAGTCAGAGATGTCCCGTTTCATACCATGCCACCAAAATTGACGTTTCAAATCATTGTACATTTTCGTACTCCCCGGGTGAATTGACATTCGGCTACAATGGGCTTCGTTCAGAATCATCGAAATGAGTTCCGAATTCCTTGGAACACACAAACGATTTCTGAACCTCAAACAATCATCATCATCAATTTGAAACTCCGATTCCTCGTTCGGAAAACACTTAGCCCGTTTTGCAACCAATTCATCATCGACTTTCTGAGCTTCACGAATTTGGTGAGTCAACAATGGTTTAGCTTTTAATTCAGCTACTAACACACTGTCTGGTAGAACAGACAAATGCACGTTCATCGCTCGAAAAGCAAACAATGACTTCCGGCTTAAGGCGTCCGCAACCACGTTAGCCTTTCCCGGGTGGTAATCAATGACAAGCTCGTAATCTTTCAACAACTCAAGCCAACGTCTTTGTCGCAGATTCAAGTCTCGTTAAGTCATCAAATATTTGAGACTTTTGTGATCCGAAAATACATGGCACTTCTCACCAAACAGATAATGTCGCCATATTTTTAAAGCAAACACGATGGCAGCTAATTCGAGATCATGGGTCGGATAATTCCTCTCGTGTGGCTTCAATTGTCTCGACGCATAGGCCACGACTCGACCTTCTTGCATCAATACGCAACCCAACCCAAGTAGGGATGCGTCACTATAAATGACAAACTCTTTACCTAATTCGGGTTGCACCAAAATTGGAGCTTCAGTCAAATGAGTTTTCAGTTGGTCGAAACTTTTCTGACATTTCTCCGTCCACTCGAACTTAACATCCTTTTGAAGTAGCTTCGTCATTGGTGTGGCTATCATCGAGAAACCTTTCACAAATCGTCGGTAATAACCGGCGAGCCCCAAAAAGCTCCGAACTTCAGTAACGTTTCTCGGAGGTTTCCAGTCAAGTATGGCTGAAATTTTGTTCGGGTCAACTCGAATACCCGACGCGGATACCACATGACCCAAGAAGCTAACCTCTCTTAACCAGAACTCACACTTACTGAACTTAGCATATAACTGCTTATCCCGCAAAATTTGCAGCACTAGCCTCAGATGCTCAGCATGTTCGGTCTCGTCTCTTGAATAGACCAAAATGTCATCAATGAACACCACTACGAACCGATCCAAATATGGTCTAAAGATCCGATTCATCAAATCCATAAATACTGCAGGGGCATTAGTGAGCCCAAACGGCATCACTAAGAATTCGTAGTGACCATATCTCGTTCTGAAGGCAGTTTTGGGAATATCTGAATCTCGGATTCGCAACTGATAATAGCCCGATCTCAAATCTATTTTTGAGAACACTGAGGCTCCCTTCAGTTGGTCGAACAAATCATCGATGCGCGGCAACGGATATTTGTTCTTTATCGTCACTTTATTCAGCTGACGATAGTCAATGCACAACCTCATGGTTCCGTCCTTCTTTTTCACGAACAATACTGGTGCACCCCAAGGTGAGAAACTTGGTCGAGCGAAACCTCTATCCGTCAGTTCTTGCAACTGAGCTTTCAACTCCTTTAACTCGGTTGGTGCCATACGATACGGAGCTATCGAAATCGGCGTAGTCCCAGGTACAAGCTCAATACCAAACTCTACCTCCCGAACAGGTGGTAAACCCGGTAATTCTTCCGGAAAAACATCCGGGTATTCACAAACCACCGGCACAGATTCGGGTTTCTTTTCTAATTCTTTGTCACCAAGTACATACGCAAGGTATGCTTCTCACCCTTTTCTTACATATTTCTGTGCCAACATTGCTGATATTACAGCTGGCATCCCCTCTAAGTCCGCAGACTCAATTCGGACTACTTCGTTATTTGCGCATCTCAAATCAATAGTCTTGCTCTTGCAATTCACAATCGCATCATGCGCGGTCAACCAATCCAAACCAATGATAACATCAAATTCATCAAACGGCAAGAGCATCAAGTTCGCCGGGAAACAGGAACCTCGAATTTCCAGGGGACATTTCTTACACACTTTGTCGACAAGCACGTAACGACCCAAAGGATTTGACACCCGAATTACGAACTCAGTAGACTCAATAGGTAAAGTCTTACTGGTTGCTAAGGTTTCACATATGTAAGAATGAGTAGAACCGGGGTCAATCAAAGCAATTACATTAGTATCAAAGAGGGTGAATGTACCGGTAATAACATCAGGCGAAGAAGCATCCTCGCGGGCACGTATAGCATAAGCTCTAGCAGGCGCACGGGCTTCGGATCTGGTTATATCATCTCTAGATCCTCTCTGACCACCACCAGCATTGCCCATATTTCCAGATGATCTACCTCGAGCAGTGGTAGCACCCGGTCTCCCACTCTGATTTGCATTCTGCCCCGACAACCTCGGGCAATCTTTAATGAAGTGGTCCACTGATCCGCATTTGTAACATGAGCGGTCAGGAAATCTACAACTCCCCGAATGCCATTTACCGCAATATCGGCATTTCGTCCTGTCTCGACGTTCATTCCCAACACTGGCGACCGAAGTGCCTCGTGTACCCACAGGGGGTCGATCACGATCTCGTCCAAAAAGGCCCGAAGTGCCTCTAAACTGGCCCGCATCATCTCGAAATCTCTTCAATGTCTGTTGAAGAGACCTCCCCGAGGATCTTTTACGAAACTCTCCAGTTCCCTCATCAACTCTTTGCTTTTCTTTTCTAAGCTCTTCGGCTTTACAAGCTCGTTCAACAAGTACCACGAACTCTTGTATTTCAAGAACGCCAACGAACATTTTTATATCTTCATTCAGCCCATCCTCGAAGCGTTTACACATAATAGCTTCGGACGAAACACATTCCCGAGCGTATTTGCTAAGTCTAACAAATTTTCGCTCGTAATCAGTAACCGACATGGAGCCTTGCTTAAGCTCAAGAAATTCCTTCCGTTTTTGATCAACAAATCTCTGACTGATATACTTTTTCCGAAACTCAGTTTGGAAAAACTCCCAAGTTACTTGCTCTCGGGGCACAATAGAAGTCAGAGTACTCCACCAATAGTAGGCAGAATCACGTAGCAAGGAGATAGCACACTTTAGGCATTCATCGGGTGTACAAGATAGCTCATCGAGTACCCGGATAGTGTTGTCCAGCCAAAATTCAGCTTGCTCGGCATCATCGCTATCCATAGCCTTAAATTCAGTAGCCCCATGTTTTCGGATTCTGTCAACTGGGGGCTTATTTGACCGTATTTGGTCCGTTACCGGTGGTATTGTAGGTGCGGGGGTAGTATTTGTCGGGAATGGAGGTTGTGGAACAGCCATATTAGTTCGAATGTATTGGTTAAACCAATCATTCATCACGCTATAGAATGCTTGTCTAGCTTCATCATTCTGATTACTAGCATTAGGTTGAGAGTCCGCCGGCACTGTCCCTTGTGCGGGAGCAGGCGCTACACTCTCAAGATCATCAGCTACTTCTCGGTCACGATCGGGATCCATTACTATAAATAAACACATTTACGATTGTCAGAAATCACCACACTATCAAGTAATCACATAAAATGGCATGTATAGCTGGACCCAAAACATTACGGTAGTCCTAGAATCGACTAAACCGTAGCTCTGATACCAATAAAATGTAACACCCCGAACCCGAGACCGACACCGGAGTCGGACACGAGATGTTAACAAACTTTGAAAAATTTTTCCAGACACTGCCCAGTCTGAGTACTAGACGCTTCAAAAATCATATCTTGAGTTTCACAACTCAAAAATCAGTTTTGTGATTTTTCCCTGAAACTAGACTCATGTCCCCACCTATGGATTTTTTTCTAGAATTTTTGGTCGGGCCAATTAGTACAGTTTATTAGTCAAAGTCTCCCATGTTACAGGGGTCGACTACACTGACCTTTTCCCATTACGACTGGGATATCTCTCTGCACAGAGCTTCAATACTGATGCCGTTTGTTTCTATGGAAACTAGACTCAGAGAGGAATCCATACATATATGGTATGACCCCTAATTATCTCTGGTCAATTTATAGTGAATTTCCAAAGGCGGAACAGTGAATCCAGAAACTGTTCTGGCCCTGTTCCACAAGAACCCGAATATCTCTTTCTGTACTGTTCCTATAATTGTTTCGTTACTTCCATATGAAAGTAGATTCATCAAGGTTCGATTACATAATTTATTCACTATTTAATTCCACTCCTACGAATTCTTGTGATTTTTCCAATCCACACCACTGCTGCTATCAGCTTCTGTTTTCAAAGTGAACCTTACCTAATTTGGGGTTTCATGGACCAACTAGGGCCTTGTCATACATAAGCCCACATATGATCATACTTAGCCATTCTAGTGGCTGATCATTTGCTCAACACTTCCATTCCAACATAGTTACATCATGAAACCATCTATACATTCATAAATACGAATGGTCTAATGCCATACTCCACTTCTACAAGCCATTTTCGCATGGCTGTACACTTATACATTTCATAAAGTACTCGAAAGACAACAATGGGTAGTCCTATACATGCCATAACAAAATTCAACCAAAATAGTACCCAAAAGAGCCTTTGATAGTGTGGGCGACTTCGACTTCAAGATCCCGAGTTCGATAGCTGGAGAACCAAAAATCTATAAAACAGAGGAGCAATGTAACGAGTAAGCAATTTATGCTTAGTAAGTTTGAGCAAGGAATTCCAGCATAAACAAAGAATATCACACATTTAGCTAAACGAATATTTCATAATACGCAATTTATCGATATTAAACTTGCTTCACAACATTAACAACCCTTATGCACATACACAATAGACTAACTTAGCCGAAGGCCGATAGCTCGTTTATCAACTGAGCGAACATTTATTTGTAAGGGCTCGATTTAATTCAATACATACGTAACATATCCCCATATTGGGATGTTTTTCGAGTATTCGCTGGAATTTTACAGCAAGCTCATTCATTACCAAATCACGTACCTTCGGGATTTAACCGGATATAGCTCCTCGTTCAAATGCCTTCGGGACATAGCCCGGATTTAGTAACTCACACAATGCCTTCGGGACATAACCCGGATTTAACAACTCGCACGAATGCCTTCGGGACTTAACCCGGCTTTAATAACTCGCACGAATGCCTTCGGGACTTAACCCGGATTTAGTATCTCGCACAAAGGCCTTCGGATCTTAGTCCGGATATATTCGCTTAGCACAAAGCCTTCGGGACTTAGCCCGGACAGCATTCAATTAATCATGCACATCTCACAATAATTCATGGCACATTCATATTTCATTTTCGTTTACGAAACTCAAACACAAGGCACATATTGTCCTTGCACATTCGGCTCAATAGCCACACATAGAGCATGATTTAATCACATCGAAATTTAAGCTCTCTTACTCAAGAACTTACCTCGGGTGTTGTCGAACGATTCCGCTAGCTATTCAACCACTTTTTCCTTCCCTTTATCGGTTTTATTTCCCCTTTGCTCTTGAGCTTAATCAAACAAATAAATTGATTTCATCATTTAGGCATCAAAAGATGAACACAAGGCACTTAGCCCATATTTATACATTAGACATTAAAGTCTCATACATGCAAACATCATGCATCAACACAACATATTAGCTAATTTCTTTACCCTTGGCCGAATATGCATGTCCATTTTTGGGGTCGATTTCAACACTTAATACACACATATACACACTAGTAAAGCATCCTCCCCCTTTTCATCAATTTAACACATGCATTGCTCATTAACATGCAAAGTTACATTCGGCCTTAGCACACATCTTGCTAGCCGATTCTTCTCCATTTAACAACCAATGCACATATGTGCTCACACAAAAAAATGCTAAAAAGGAGGTTCAAGAATCATCAAGCCATCATCACATGCATCATTAACAAGCTTCATATTTTGCATGCAATGGCATTAACACCACCTCCACCTAGGCCGAATCTTAACTCATCCTCATGCCTCATCACCACAACATCAAACATCAACCAAGAATGATTCATCCATGGTCAAGTGCCATTTCCATCACATAGCAAGATTTAGACCATGGGTTAGGTAGAACTCAAGCTAACAACTAAAACATGCATGCCTCTCATGGAACATCATCAAACATACCTTAGCCTAGCTACATGCATGGCCGAATCTCTTCACCTTTCTTCTTCTTTCCTCCTTAAAATTTTTGGCCAAGGATGAACCAAAGGATGAGAAAATTTTTCTTTGTTTTTCTTTCTAGTTTTTGGCAAGCATGAAGATGAGAAAAGGATGAACAAAATTCCCCCCTTTCTCTTCTTTAGCTCACGGCAATGGGGGACAAACACTACACACACATTTTTTTTTCTTTTGTTTTCCATTTCTTTATTACCCATACTCCTTATTTTATTCTTCCACTAACAAAACATGTTTCATGACATGTTTTACCCATACTTCCTTGTCATGGCCGGCCACTACTCATTAGGGGGGGGAATTTGACATGCAAGTCCCCCCTTTGTCCACATGCACTAATAGGTCCTCACACATTGACCTATCACATTTTAGAATTTTCTCACATAAGTCCTATTGACTAAATTCACATGAAATCAACCAAATTGAAGCTTGAAATTTTCACACATTCATAATTACATATTCTACACAATAAGTATCACATTCAAACATTTCGGTGACTCGGTTTAGCGGTCCCGAAACCACTTCCCGACTAGGGTCAACTTTGGGCTGTCACACCTAACTTCTATGCCGGGTTTGGGGATGTTACAGAAAGCATGAATATTGAAAGTGTAAACGGTTAAGACTAAGGTTGTTATAGTTGATATTCAAGTGTTATCAAAATAGTTTAGTTAATGACTGTGAAGTAGCTTTAAAAATTCACCAAATATTGTACAAATTGAATTAGAAATAGATCCAAATATGGTTGGAAATCTTATTGACTCTAGTTTTTAATCAAACAAACTAAAATTTCATCTTGAATTTGTATTGAGAGATAAAAGAATCTTAGTGAAGGTAGTTCAAAGCTGTTGGTAGTAGCCCATGTTCCATATTTGAAAAATTGTTAAACTTTGAAGAAATTGAATTAGAAAATCTTTATATGAATAAAAATCTTATGGAGTATAGTTTCTAATGAAACAAATGATAGATCCATCCAAATTATATATTAGGAGAAAATTATTTTTTCAATAAAGGAAAGTCAAAGCTATTTGACAACAACTTTGTTCTAACTTTGAAAATTTGTTGGAATTTTTATAAAACATAATAACTTCTAAAAATTTTATAGATGAAAGGTAGATAAGTCTAGTTTCTAAAACATTAAATGGATTATGGTTTCAAGTGTTTTAGTTGGATTTATAGATAATTTAGTACCAATTGTTCCAATGCACAACCTTGTTTTGAAAGTTGAATTGTTTAAATTGATTAGATAATTGTGAGTATGTAAATTTGAAATGGTATATAATCTGAAGTTATGAAATTATGTCTATATTTGAATAAGATTGTAACATCCCAAAAATTGGGGTTAGTGGAATTGGGTTTATGAATTGAGAGAGAGTGGTCATGCCTTAATTTTTGAGGTTATCTATACATTTTTAGGAAATAAATGAGGTATTGGTTTGTTGTTTAAGTGTTAATGAAATGTTCATTGAAACCCAAGTTTATATATCCCTTCTTTCTCATCATTTTTATTATTTTGCAAATTTTACCTTAAACCCTAGTATGTGACATGCCTTGTTTTTAAAAAAAATATTGAAAAATTATTTCAAGAATGAGGAAAAAGCCTAATGGTTAAAAGAAATATGAGAAAGCAACGAAAATAAATGAGATCCCAAGTTTGAATCCTTTTCCTTGCGAAATAATTAAGTTTTGCAAAATCCCTTACATTTTAACGTGTGTGCCATCCGTACGATTGGACCCTAAGTATAAATACAATTTTTATTGTATTTTTCAGCCTTTAATTAATTTTTTCCTTACCCTAGCCGTTCACCCTCTTCCTCTCCTCTTTTCTCTCCAATTTTCTTTCTTTCTTCCATTGTTGTCGTCGCCTACACCTCCCATTTTACCATATCTTTCTTCTTCTTTTTGCATCAAGATTGTGCACCATCTCCTTTAATCTATTTTTTCCATTTATCCTCATCTAAAACATCCCCAAATCTAAAATCTTGAACCCTAAGATCGATCCCGAATATTGCCAAGAAAGTGTCATTGTCGTTTCTCTCAACTAGCTTGGGTAAGATCTCTTTTCTCTTCAATTTTTGATTAATCTTATCAATTAAAACCAAAATTTCTAGATCTAGAATTTGTAAATTTTAAATGATTTCAAATTTATTTTTCCATATTTTAGTGAGATCTAAAACCGTTTTAAAATTCAACCCCAATTTTGGCCACCATGGGTGGTGGTACGTGTGCCTATGTTCATTAAAGGGGGATTTTTTGTTTCTTGGGTCTTGCCCATATTTTTCCAGCATTAAATTTTTTCTTGAGCCCTCCTAATCATTCTTTAATCACATGTTAATTAGGGAGAGACGTTCTTGATCAATTAGCTAATCGGATCCCACAAATCGTGAAGTGTAAGTGCAATTAAGGATAACTAGTTTGTTATTTCGACATAGTTGTTGGGTAAAGGTTATGAATTGATTAAATGAAGGAATTTAATAGTTAATTAGCTACTGATTTTCCAGTATATTATTGAATTAGTTGCTAACCCAAATGCCGCAAATCATCCGTAAAGGCGAAGAACGATTGTACGTATGGTTTCCATTGATATAATGTAAGGAATCTAACTAGTTTGGATTCATAAAATAGTTATAATTTCAACGATTGTTTTAAACTCATAAGTGGATGTTTTAGGGCTGGTTTAATGGTAAAATTATTGAATTTATATTGAATTTTTTTGGTTCATTTAAGGAATTATTACGGAATATTGGAAGATTTGCTAGTGTGCTACAAGGAAGCGAAAAATAATGTGTGGGTCCTAAACTCATAAAATTGTTTGAAAATGTTAAATATCATGTTATATTTGATAAATTGGATTGTCTTAATAGCCAAATTATTGATTTTGTGAGTGGTCAAACTATGTATGTTTCGAGCCTTAAAAGATTGGTATGTTGGCAAAATTGCCAGTTTGATAGTATGAATGCTTGATTGAGTTTGTAATTGCATATTTTAATTATGAGATATGAGAATGTTTGATTGAATGATATAATGTGTTGAGGTATTAAGCTTATGTATGATTTAAATGCATGAGATGTTTTTTATATTGTGTATTGAAAAGGGTGTTATTTATGCACAATAAAAATCCGTGAAGTATGTGATATTGAACGATATTGATTGATACCAACACAATGGTAATTTGAAAGATTGGAACACTGTTTCCATTTATTGAAAGTATGTGATTATTGAGGACTTGCTGAGCATTTCAAATGAATGTGAAAAGTATTGAGATATGATTATGTATGAGATTGTGTGACATATTGCATATGCATTGGGTTGGGATTTTGTGGTTGATGAAAGAGTTCCGTGAAGTACCGGTGACATATTAAGTTCGCATTATTCGTAGTTAGTGCACTGCACTTGGAGTCCAGATGGGAATGGTGATTTATCTCATTTTTACTGGCAGTTTGTTTGCATTTTTACTGACAGAATTCTCTAAATATTGTTATCGATGGTTTAAACCACAACGGGCTTAATCCCATAATGTTTTAAAGTTCGAATGACGAGTTCTAGGGAAATCGTGGTGTGTAGCGGATGGTATGGGTAGGAACCTTTTTGAATTGCATCATATGCACGGCATATTTGAATGTTATTAATTTATGCTATGTATTGTATTTTTTCTATTGAATGATATCGAAATTAATGATTATTACTCGAATGAATAATGACCTATGCTCATACACTGTTTGACATCGTTATTGATAATGGCTATGTATTGATATGAAATTCCTGTGATGGTTCTATGTTCTTCTCTTAATGCTAATATGTTTCACTGTATTTGATATTTTTGTTCGTTTAAATAACTGTTCCACTCACACTGAGCTTTCATAAGCTCACCCCCAATAGTGTTTAACTTTTTAGGTAAACCTTGAAACTAGAACCGGACCTGACATACGGAGAATCTCCTTGGACCTCAGACTATTCTTAATAAGTATTATTAAGTATTTATTGGTTTTAGTTTGTAATTTTTAATTATTTTTGGTCTGTGGCTTGGTAACTTTTGTTTTGGGATTTTTGCATGCATGGATTACTCAAGCATAGTAACCGAATAATGCATGATATCGGGCTTAAGTAAAATTTGATATTGTTCCTTAGTTTCCGCTGCATTGCAAAGGATCTGTTTTTGAAAAACAAATCAATAAGACAACTAAGTTTCCAAAATGACTGGGAAAATGGTTTTTCCATTGCATTAGTTTAACATTGAGTTTTTTTTTAAAGAAGAGAAACAGGCCAACAGTTTTTCTAAAATAGCACTATCAACAATAAAATGAATCCTAAGTATACACAAACTAATGAATGAATGCTTTTAAGCTAACTCAAAGTACAACTATAATTTTCTCTAAAATGAGTTTATTTAAGATCTTCAAAAGTAACGTAAGTTAGCTTTGCCATTTTGGTGGCTAATGTAGCCTTCTCAATCTAGCCATAATGACTAGGCCAGGTTTGGGAGGTTACAAAGATATTGAATGGCCCTAGTAAACAAGGTTTGAACTAGTTTGATATAGACGACATGTCATTAAGAATCCTATCAGCACACTTTTGTCTTGCACTTATCATGCAGAGTACTTTGGTTCTTCTATTACTCATTAGCATAACACTTTTGTGCTTTTGGCATTTCCTCACGATCTTATTATATTCAACACTTTTTTGCTTCTGTTATACTATACCACATATATACTTAATTCATCGATGTTTACTATGGGCTACATTGAAAAACAGGAGTGGTAAGTGTATTTGGATGTCTCATTCAAAAATTGTAAGTATTTTTGTAACAACTCATTTTTAGTGGTGTTGGAAACAGTGTTTACGGAGCATTACCGGAGTTTACATTTCAAAACTACCAAAAATTGAAAACATGTAGTTCACAACATCAATCATAGAAAAATCAGTCAGTAACATACATCTTGTCCCTTATACGAGCCCTTGAGGCCCTAAAAACACATTAGAAACGAATCGAGACTAAATCGAAACTATATGAAGTTTTTAGGAAACAGATAAAAATTTTCAAACTGCAAGGGTCAAATGGCCGTGTGGCCAGGCTGTGTGACTCAAACGGTTGAGACACAGGCCCGTGTCTCAGGCCGTGTGGACATTCAAAGTAGGGACAGATGGCCGTGTACCAGCCCGTGTAACTCTCTGACTTAGGTAACACGGCCAAGCCACACGCCCGTGTGCTAGGCTATGTACCCTTTGAAGTGGTTCACACGCCCATGTGTCAGGCCGTGTACTAAGCCGTGTAATTGCTTGACTTGCAACCCTTTGAAAGCTACAAGGGACACACGGCCTTGTCGCATGGCCCTAGTAAACAAAGTTTGGGAGGTTACAAAGATATTGAATGGCCCTAGTAAACAAGGTTTGAACTAGTTTGATATAGATGACATGTCATTAAGAATTCTATCAACACACTTCTATCTTGCATTTATCATGCAAAACACTTTGGTGCTTCTATTGTTCATTAGCATAACACTTTTGTGCTTTTGGCATTTCCTCACGATCTTACTATATTCAACACTTTTTTTCTTCTATTATACTATTCCACATATATACTTAGTTCATCAATGTTTACCATGGGCTACATTGAAAAACAGGAGTGGTAAGTGTATTTGGATGTCTCACTCAGGAATTGTAAGTATCTTTGTAACAACCCGTTTTTAGTGGTGTCAGAAACAGTGGTTTCGAGACCATAAATCTGAACAATGAGTTCGTAATTAGTATTATTTAATTTATACAAGTCAAGCATAGTTTTATATTGATTGTTGGATTTAATAATTTTTGTTAATTGAACGTATAGTAAAGTTCAAGTGGTTTGCCTCTAAAGTTAAGTGGATGTGGAAAATGAAGTAACAGGACCTCATTTCTGTAAACTGAATTTGTAAATATTTTTATTAAATATTTAGGGAGTTACTATATAGTTACTTAAAACATACATATCATACATCAAAATAAATATAGCATAAGTCAATCATATAAATGCATATCGCCCCTTAATCGAGCCTTCGAGGCCTTAAAAATGCTTTAGAAACAATTCAGGACTAAATTGAAATCAATCAAAAATTTTAGGAAAAAGTTAGAAATTTTGAACTGCAGGGGTCACACGGCCGTGTGATTCACACAGCTGAGACACACACCCGTGTAACAATTAAATTAGGGACACACGACAGTGTCCCAATCCATGTAACTTTCGAAGTTGGGTCACACGGCCAAGCCACACGCCTGTGTGATAGGCCGTGTAACTGTCTGACTTGAAACCTTTAAAACCTACAGGGGACACACGGCTAAGACACACACCTGTGTCTTAGACATGTGGACATGAAATTGGCCAAAATCAAGCCATTTCCATCACCCATTTCAGGCATGTACCTACAAGCAATTTGCACCCAAGACCAAAGCATCAAAATATACCAAAACATGCATAAGTTGACCAATTCAATAGACCAATAATTCATTCAACAAATATGCCAACATGGCACCTCAATTGCATTCAACCAAGTCTTACCTAATCATGGAAACATTACCACATTTCATACATACTTGTCAAGTCCAATACCATTTCAAAACTTACATTATCTTGACCACAATAAAGCTATTCTATCACATAGCATAATAGCCATTGAAACATGCATTAAAACATTACCATATTGACATATACCATCAAGGCATCAAAAAGTACCAAAGGTTCATCAACCAAAATAATATATACATGCCAAACTTATCAATTAAAACCAACCACAGATTCACCTATACATGCCATTATAACCTTGACCAAAACGTCAAAAATACCGATATAATTGCTGGATAGTGTGATAGATCTCTGATGAGCTTCCAAACCGATTGAGCTTCTGATAATCTGTAAAGTAAAGGAAAGTAATTACGTAATCAATGAATGCTTAGTAAGCTCATATAAACTTTAAACGAAATTTTCCATTTCAATGATAAACTTTATAGGATAATTATAAAGCTATACCAATGCCATAAGATTTATAAAACTACATTATCATCAACTCACAAATGAGTGAATCCCTCAACATCACATATACCTTTCATTCATAACATAATAAGATCTTATAAGTTGTGTTACATAACCATCAATCTTTTCCTAAGACGATGAACTATTCCACTTATTTACTTACCATTCCATTTACTTACTTTCCACATCATTTACTTAGCATAAGCTTAAACAATGTTATCAATTCACGAATTGGTGTATATATTCATGACATAGGTAAATTTCCCACATAAAAGTAAATCCTTTAACTCATCAATCCTTTTATATCATTATATTACATCTCAATTATGAGCTTACCATTTCATTACCTTTTTTTTACCCGTATCATTTGCATAATATAAGACATAAACATAAACATCATCATCAATACACAAGTTAGTGCATTTATACATAACTCTTTTGGAATAAACCACATGGTAAACCATTTCATTAGAAAATACATCTTTTGATTCATACCACCTTTTCATGAACATAAGCATATATCTACTTGGACACTTACCTTTTCAATGTATAACATTATAATTAAGCATGATATAATCCAACCAATAGCTTGGCACAAGCCTAAGCATCATCAACAACAATTGTTAGTACATTAACACATAATTCACTTGGTAAGGTAAATTCACATGAACATAATGCTATTGGATTCATACTTTCCATAAACATAGATATACATTCATAAATCATTATCATTTCATACCTTTCCATATGTTCATAACATAGGCATTGGAAAACTTACCGTTGCTTCCCTTTTCATGCCTGTTGAACCACTTAGAATAATATCAGATACGCAGGAAAGCTCACACAAAGTGTGCTAAACATATGGTCAAAACCATTCATTTTCCTTTTCTTTTACATTGTTGCTCACTCGAGCTATAAAATTGGTTTGCACACACAAGCTGATGATCAGAATGTAAGCTACACGATGCTGGTCATACAAGTTGATGAGTACCCGCAACAAATGCCAGAACTCAGCCATTGATAGGACATTCAGGACCACCACCCAAAACATGGTAACCCTAATTACATGTCATTTGTATCCTATATATTTCTAAGGTTCAAATAGGGCTTGATAATCATCGAAACGTCGTTAGATTGCCATCGTTTCTTTACATGATAAATTGCATAATAACATATATATATTGATTCATTTACATTAGAACAACACATTAAACATTCAATTTAATCAACATTTAAGCGATTATAGTTCGTACGAACTTACCTAACTAAATTGCAAAAATGTCAAAATACAGGGGCTATTTGGTAATTTTCTCTTCTCCTCGATTTTCCACTCATTCCTGGTCTAAATAAAAAATTTCATTCAATTCATTAATTTAGACAGCAAAACCAATTCGTTTTATGAAATTTACTTTTTTAAGATTGTTACAAAATTGCCCCTAACATTTTACTTTTATTCAATTTAGTCCTTGAGCCTAAAACATGCTAATTAACCATTTTTTTTGAATTCTAAGCTTAGCCAAATGGTTTGGAACTCCTTTACAACCCGTGTTTATTATTATTACACATTAAATCATTGTACTTTTACTATTTTCACAATTTAATCCCTAATCATTAGATTCATAAAAAATCACTTAACAAAATACTTATAACTAAAAACTAATACTTCAAATTTAGCATTTAACATCTAAAATCACAAAGATTCATCAATGGCATGGCAACATTAAAAATCTTTAACAGTTTAAAAAACAAAGGTATGGGCTAGTTGGACCTAATTGCAACGATCTCAAAAACATAAAAATTAAAAGAAATGGGTGAAAATTGACTCACATGCAAGAAAGTAAAAGTGGTCGAACCTTCAACCCTTCCATGGTGCTTTCTTCTTTCAATTTCGGTGGAAATTGGTTTTGGAAGATGAACATTTTATTATATTATTTTTATTCACTTTATTATTAAATTAACAACCGACCCACTATATAATATAATTTACCTATCAACCGACCCACTATATAAAAATGGTATAATTACCATTTAAAAACCCCTGCTTCATGTTTTAATAATTATTTAGCACAAATTTATAATAGCCATTAAATTTTATAACTTTTACGATTTAGTCCTTTTTATTTAATTAACTATCTAAACATTAAAATTTCTTAACCAAACTTTAATACAACCTTAATAAAATTATATAAATATTTATAAAAATATTTATGGCTTGGTTTATAGAAATGTGGTCCCGATACCTCATTTTATAAAACCACTTGAGTTTAGGGTCATACCACTTGAACCTAATTGTTCATTCAAATAGCATAAATTGTCAATTCATAATTTATTTGAATACCATATTTGAATCGTAAATATTAAGTAATAATATTTACGAACTTACTCATCGAATTTGTGGCCCTGAAACCACTATTTCTAACACGACTAAAAAATGGGCTATTAGAATAGTAAAATAATAAACAACATCATATTCTTTAACATTTGTTCCATTGAATTTAGAAAAATAAACTCCATTAGAGAAGCTTAAGGTTCGACCAGTTAAAGCTTATGCATGTAAGTAATTTTTCTACTTGTTTCTCGTAAATTTTATGTTTTTGAGATTGTTGTAGCTTAATCTATCTAACCCAAGGACTAATTTGTAAAATTTTTGAAGATTTTAGGACTTTCCATTAATGAATTTAAGTTTTTCTTGAAGTTAGTTGGAAGATTTATAATCTTGGTTGTTGTTTAGGACTATTTTGCAAAGGAATTTTTTTATTTTGAACCCAGTGACTTATATGATACTTTATAAAATTCAGCATGTAAATTTGTGAAATTTCAAATTTTTAAAGGCTGATTAGGGGTGCTATTAAAATTGGTTTTGAGTATTAGAGGTTAAATGTGAATTTAAATAGTTTTGATTTTAGGGACTAAATTGAAAGAAGTGTAAAAGTCAGGGAAAATTTGTAAAATAAATTTTATAAGTCATTTGCATAAAAATGAATTTTATAATGTATTTGAATTTGATAAATTGAATTTAATAATTATATAGATAAAGAATTGAATCGTACAGAGGATAATTGGGGAAAAAGGAAAATCACATATTAGTCCCTACAAATCTACTCAATAGCCGAATATACTAGGTAAGTTCATGGTATAGATATATATGTATTAAACTTGTGCTATTATGATTTGATTCAATTGTATTTGAGGTTAGTTTTGATAATAAGATGAAATTTTAAATTGTTGCAATTAAGTACAAGTGAGAATGTGAATATTTGGTAGTTGTTGAACATTATGGATATATGATTTAAGGATTTTGAAAAGAATTTAATTTTTTGGAAATATGTGTATGAATGTATTTTTGGAAGTGCCTCTGAATTATTAAATGTGATAAATTCTATTACAATGCCCGTTTGAACTTAGGATACGATTGACATGCCACTAGGGTTTGAATGCATGTTTGTACGGATTTGCACTTTAGTGCCTTTGTATACACTTCGATGTCTCTAATTGTACTACAGTGCCTCTACATAGCATTTGATGCTCTTTGGTGTGATGGTGTTACCCATGTATCCGAGTTATGTTACTATAGTTCATCGGGCTAGTTAAACTTGAAAATGATCTTTATATAATTTGCTAAGATATGTCATTGATATAAAAAAATATGTTATTGAATGTAAATGCAATAATGTTTAATAATGTATGCAATAGTATGCCTACGCAAATGATTTTGTTTAATCTATTGAAAGAAATGTGATAATTGATGATTTGATTTTGGGTAAAGCTCACCTTTTTTTTTGTAAATTGATTGTTAGATTATTATAATCTAAATTGTTTTAATTTCAACTGATTAATTGACGTAAGTTGGTTTAGATTTAGCTATGGACTTACTAAGCTATATATGCTTACTTTGTTTATTCTTTGTTTTCTATAGTTAACGTTTTGCGGAGCTTGACGGACGGATCAACTTCAAGGCTCAAACTATCGAGTTTTTGTCTCAGTAGATTTTGATTTATTATTTCAGTTTTGTGGCATGTATATAGGGTTTTGAAGTTGATGGATTCAAAGTTCTAGTTGGTTTTGTATTATGGCTAAAGTTGGTATATAATGTTAAGTTTCATGTTTCAAGATCAACTTGTGATGAATGTTGTAAAATTAATTAGGTATATCATATTGATCTATTTTGTGAGATGATGATTTGTGTCATTTGAATGGTAAACTTGATTTTGGTATTTGGTGTCTTGAAATGGTAATTTGTCATTTGATGTCTTATTTGAAGATTTGTTGTTAAAATGGTTATTTTGTTTTAGTAATCTTTTAGTGTTTTAGTTAGAGTATAACATTAGAAATTTTGGTATAAATGGTTGATTGTGGCATATGTTACATGGAATTTATTTGATGATTTAATAAGGTTAATTTGTCGGTTATTGTTTATATTGAAATGAGGGCATGTTGGTTAGGCACATAGGTTGAATGTGAATTGGTATATTTTGGTATGTTTTGGTACATTTTTAACAGGTTAATGTGGTGGTAAATGCATGGTTTGGTGTCTAAGAAATTGTAATTTAATTGGCTTGTGTTTGAAGGTATTTTGGGCACACACGGTCGTGTGTCCCACACAGTTGCACGACACAACCATGTGGCCTCTTTGATTTTTGGTGCACGCTTATCCACACGACCTTAGAGAATTACATGGCCCGGTGACACAACTATGTGACCCTGAGTTACACGGGCAGAATGAATTACACGGTTTGGAATGTTCCTGAGCCATACAGGCTAAGCTCTATCACACGGCCATGTGACCCCTATTTTCACTTTTTACTCAAAATTTTGTAAAAGTTTCATTTTAATCTAGAATTGTTCCCGATTTGTTTTAAATGTTCTATAAGCTCGAATTAGGTCCCATTTTGATTGAATAGCATGAAAATTTTTAGAAATGAATTATTTAGTTATTTTAATTAAATTGTGAACAATGTTAGAGTTTTATAGTTATAATATCTTATATCTCGGATTGGGCAACCAGACTTGGTATAGGGTGTTATAATTTTAGCTTTTAATAAAACTTTAACACTTTAAGATAATAAGAATTTATGATGTTGATTAATAATAAGGTAAGAATTAATTTCATATGAGTATTTACTAAGTTATTCTATAGCTTAACATGTTTGTTTTCATAAGCATAGATTGGAGATAAAGATTGATCGGGGACAGTTTAGGTTTTGGCTACTCAGATCACATATCATCAACGTTGCAAAGTTTGAAGAGTAAGGAAAATTTTTAATTTAAATTATGCTATTTAGTATGGTATGTACACATGTATTCAAGTTGGTATGGATGTATTTAAGTAGATAGTACAATGATCCAAATATGAGTTATGTTCAAGTGAACATGTTCTAAGCCTTTATGGTACATTGGTTTGGTGGTTGAGCATGGATGGCTTATGTTGGGGATCGACTTGTATAAACAACAAGATAGTAAAAATGGAGAAGAACGAACACAAATATTTTACATGAAAATCCCTCAAAGAGAGAAAAACCACGGGCAAATAAGGCTTCGACTTTTCACTAAATGAGTCAACAAACGATAGTACAATGTGGAGAAAAAAAACCTAAATATACTAAACATATAAACCCAAATCCCCCAAAAAAGTCATAAATCAGGAACAAAATTCTCTACATAGTTACCACAAAACTCTCACCAAACCTCATATGCGACTACATCTTGTCGCCCTCAAGAAAAGCCCTTGTTTATTGGCATGTCTAAATCAAGGTTACAAAGGCCCTTTAAATAGGCTAAGATTAGAGGTCTAATTAGTCTAAAATAACCCTGAAGTATTCAGAGTCAATTGAGAGAAAAAGTCCTACTTGAAGTCTAAACCACAATTAGCAAATAGGAGAACACATCGTGATGTCGTGGCGTCGGCTCGCCTCATCATGAGATCGATGCTATATTTGCTTAGGGTTTATGTCGCGTCATCCCGACAAGTCTTACTAGTTGGTCATGACATTGGGCTTTTTTTGGCCCTTCTTTGACTGTTTGTTGATTTTTGTCTTAAATTCCTAGAAACATTTTGATAAATACGAGGCACACCTCACAAATCTCTACCTTGACTCGTATTTATCATGCCTTCTTTTCCACGCATTCATAAGCCAAGCTCGAATTTTGCATAATGTCACCAAGTTTAAAACATGCTCAAACTGGGAAACTAAAAGACTCCTAGTCTTGAAATCAAAGTTGTATAATGCAACAAGGTTAGTAATACCCAAACTGGAGAGAAAGCATCAACTCTCTCCACCTAACAATAACCCTCTACGACCAACCTTGCCTCAAACACTTTGTGTATCTTTCGAGTCTTAAAGACTAAAAGTGGATGAAATTCTTCTCTAAATAAGGCACATGTTTGATATTGACACGACTCCACCTTCAACTGGATTATATGTGGAGAACAACGAATCATCACCCTTGTGCTCGGCTACATCAACTACCTCAGTAAATATCTAAAATTTCTAGAAACTCTAATTTGCGATCCATCAAACTTCTCAATATCCAAAATCGTTGATGTGTCACTAAATGAGTTGATCTGTGGAAGATGAATCATAGCTCTGATACCAATTTTTTAGGGATCGACCTGTATAAACAACGAGATAGTAAAAGTGAAGAAAAATGAACACAAATATTTTATGTGGAAAACCTTCAAAGAGGGAAAAACCATAGGCAAATGAGGCTTCAACTTTTAACTAAATGAGTAAATAAATGAGAGTACAATATGGAGAAAATAAACCTAAATATACTAAAAGTATAAAACCAAACCCCAAAAAAAAAGCCCTAGTTCTCATAGAACAAACCCAAAAACAAAACCCTAACTCTCATAGAGTTCTCTCAAAAGGGGTAGAAAATTTTGTCAATAGTTACCAAGAAACTCTCACCAAAACTCATATGCGACTACATCTTGTTGCCTTCAAGAAAAGTCCTTACTGATTGACATGTATAATTAAGGGTTACAAAGGCCCTTTAAATAGGCTAAGATTAGAGGTCTAATTAGACTAAAGTAATCAAAGTCCAACTGGGAGAAGAAGTCCTACGTGATGTAACAACCTGTTGCTAGTGGTGTCAGAAATAATGGTTCCAAGACACCATTTCGATTTGTGAGACAGTAATATGATATTTAATTAGTATTTATATGGCATTCTTATTATCGTATAAATAATTGGTTAGAAAATTTTAGTTTTTAGATAGTTAATTTAGTAAAAAAGATTAAATCATAAAAGTTACAAAAGTTAATTACCATTATATAGGTGTTGATAAGCTATAGAAATATGAGTTGGTGAACTTGAGTGGTAATTATTTCATATTAATATATAATGGACGGTTATGTACAAAGTTTACTATAGTGTCAAGGTTAATTTTTAAGGACAAATTGGTAATTAATAAAATAATGGCATAATGAAATAGAAAAAAATGCTATCATCTTCTACTCTTCCTTGTTGATTGAAAATCACTATGGTTAAGAGCTTGAAAATTTGCTAAGCTTCCATCACATGCATGGTATGTACTTGTTGTTCATTTTTTTATGATTTTTGTGTTTTTGATCTTGAAATCGCTTAAGCTAGATAATCCATGGACTAGATTGTGGAATTATTAAATGTGTTAGAGGATGTCATTGACGAGTTGAAGTGTTTGTGAAGTTGAGAATAAATTATTGAGTTGGATAGATAATTAGATGATTTTATAAAATAACTTTCAATGTTTTTGATATTTAAGAATTAAGTTTTTAAAAAGAGAGAAATTACATAGAATATTTGTGAAATATAGATAAATGTGGGTTGTTTAGTAATGGTATAGAAATCGGCTTGGTTGGAGAATGACTAAATGTGGTCAAATTTCATTTTTTGGGTTATTCACTAAATTGCACAACTGATAATGTAACACCCGTAACCCGTATTCGTCTCCGGATTAAGGTTACGAAACATTACTGAATAATCAAAAACTTTTAAACTTAACTTCATTCAATAACATAAACAATTCATAAATCAATCATATACAAACATACTATTCCTAAATCGAGCCCTTGAGGCCTTAAAAATACCATAGAAGCGATTCAAGACTAATTTGAAATCATTTAGAAAGTTTAAGAAAAGGTCACAAAAATTTGGAAACAGGGGTCATAGGACCGTGTGGCTAACAAGGCTGAAACATACGCCCTCAGGCCGTGTAACCTTCGAACTTGGGACACACGGCTGTGTCTCAACTCGTGTTCTCACCCATGTAACTCTTTGAGTAGGGTCACACGTTTGTGTGCCAGGCCATGTAACTATCTGAATTGCCGCACACGCTCGTGTGCCAGGCCATGTAACTCACTAACTTGCAACCTAAAGAAATCATCAGGTGATACACAACTATGTCGCCAGGCCGTTCTCTCACACGGCTGAGTCACATGCCCGTGTCTTAGGCCATTTAGACTCAAATTTGCCTAAAATAAAACCATTTCTAATACCACTTCATGCATAAATATTTAGGTCTTTTGTGCACATTTTCAAGGCAACAAATCCCTATCAAAACATACATATAATAAATTACCAATTCAAGACATACCATATGAGCCATTCAAAACATGCATCATAAGATAGCTAAAATGACACAATCTAGCAAGGCATCAAATGGTAGCAACAAAGTTAACTTACACAACTTATACATGCCAATTCACCAACTAATCATTCAACAACATGTCATTACAATTCATCCTATACATGCCATTATAACATTGGCAAAAAATTCAAAAACTACCGATATTATGTTGGATAGTGTGATAGATCTCCCACGAGCTTCCAAACCGACTGAGCTTCCAATAATCTATGAAACATAGGAAATAAACTACGTAAGCAATTGAGGCTTAGTAAGTTCGTAGAAAATAAAATATAACTTCTCATTTCACTTACATAACATAAAGTATAAGCATAATATAATCAATAGCACTAGCTTGGCACAAGCCTATACATCACCATCAATACACAAGTTAGCACACTTGCACATAGCTCAAATGAATCAACCATATTATAAGTCATTTTCCATATGAAATACATCAATTAGTTCATGCATTCTTTCCATAAGATCTTGCTTGATTCCATTTGAATACTTGCCTTTTCAATCCCTTTTCTTGCTCATTGAACTATCTAGAATTTTATTGGATACTCGGGAAAGCTTACACAAAGTGCGTCTTTACATATAACTGTAACCTTTCCTTCACATCAATACTCACACGAGCTGTGAAATGGGCCTGCTCACACAACCTGTGTGTTGGAATGTAAGATACACAATGTTGCTCACACGAGCTGTGGAGTATCCGCATCAAATGCAGGACCTTAGCCATTGGTACGACATTCAAGGCCAACACTCGAAACATGAAATCCCTAATGACATGACATTTGTATCCTACGAATTCCTAAGGTTCAACCGGGACTCGATATTCGTCAATTTATCATAGTATTGATAGGTTTAGACATCGAACATTTGCATTATAAATAACAAAATAGCATTCAATTTAAATACAGAAACACGATAATCGTTCTTACAAACTTACCTCGAAGACTAGGGGCGTAGAAATTAAGTGGAACTAATCTGAAGCTTTTGCATTGCCTCGATCTAGGTCCGTACAATGTTTATCTTGATCTAAAAAAATAATTATATTCAATTTAAGTCCTTCAAATAACCTCAAACATTCAATTCAACCCATAACTCACATTTATGCAAAATTACCAATTTGCCCTTAATATTTTAACTTTTTCATAATTTAGTCATTAAGCTTATAACTTAAAATCTAACATTTTTAATTGAAATCCATGTTAACCAAACATACAAGGGACCTTGAAAAAACTCATATTTACCATAATTTCACAATAAAACCCTAGAATTTATACCTTTAACAATTTAGTCCTTAATTTCAAAATTTAACAAAAATCACTTAAGAAAAGTTGTTTATTTTTTCAAAAAGGATGCATAATCTATTGTTTAACATCAAAAACCATTCAAGAATATTCATGGCATAACCATCAACCTTTAACAATTTTAAAAATTGATTCCCAGGCTAGCTAGACTAAGCTAAAATGACTCAAAAACATAAAAATCATTAAAAATGGGACTTGAGTACACTTATATGCAAAAAAATAGCTTGATCGAACTTGTCTTCCCCTTTGATGGTGAATTTTGGCTATGGATAAAGGAAATAAGAAAGATGATAGCCTTTTCATCTTTTAATTCTTTAACATTTTCAATTAATTATCAAATTACTTAATTAACCTCTAAAAACTAACAAAATTTCATTAAAACCATGCCATGCATATCCACTAATTCATTGAATGGTTTATTTACCATTAAAGTCGCTTGGTTTAAAAATTCATAGCTATTAGACCCTTTTAACTCATAGAACTTAGCTTTTACACTTTTTATGATTTTGTCTCTTTCACTTAATTAACTATTTAAACATCAAAATTTCTTAATGAAATTTTAATACGACCTTAATTAAATCCTGTAAACACTAAAATAATAATAAAATAATAATTTACTCATCAAATTTGTGGTTCCAATACCACAGTTCTAATTTCATAAAAAATGGGTTGATACAACTCTCCCCCTAAAAGAATTTGTCCCCAAAAATCTTACCAGAAAATAGATTCGGGAATTGCACTTTCATAGCTTCTTTCAGTTCCCAAGTAGCTTCTTCGATTTCGTGATTTTTCCAGAGAACTTTAACTAAATCTATACTTTTATTTCTCAATTATTTAACTTCTCAAGTTAGAATTCTGATCGGTTCTTCATTGTACGTCATATATGGATGAATCTCAACATCTATAGGTGAAATCATGTGTGAAGGATCTGATTGGTACCGTCGTAACATCGATACATGGAATATGTTATGAATCCTTTCCAACTCTAGCAACAAATCCAATCGATAAGCTACTGATCCAATCCTCTCAATCATATCATACAGCCTGATGAATCGCTGACTAAGCTTTTCTTTTTGGCAAAATCAGAGAACTTTCTTCCAAGGCGATACGTTTAGAAATACTTTGTCATTGACTTGAAATTCAATATCTTTTCTTTTCAAATTTGTATAAAATTTCTGTCGATCGGAAGCCGCTTTCAAACTATCACGTATCACTTTGGCTTTTTCTTCAGTTTCTCAAATCAAATCAATATCGAATAACTTTTTCTCACATAGCTCAATCCAGTATAATAGAGTTTGACATTTTTACCATAGAAAGCTTCATACAGTGCCATTTTAATGCTCTTCTGATAACTGTTATTGTATGCAAATTCAACCAACGGCAAAAATTTCTCCCAGTTACCTTCAAATTCCAAAACACAACATTGGAGCATATCTTCGAGTATCTGAATTACTCACTTAGACTGACTATTGGTCTGTGGATAAAATGTTGTGCTAAAGTGTAGTTGAGTACCCAGAGCATCATGTAACTTACTCCAGAATCGAGATATAAATCGTGGATCCCTGTTAGAGATAATTGAAACTGACAGACCATGCAGTCTAACAATCTCAGAAATATACAATTCTGCTAGCTTCTCAAGTGAAAAATTTGTACACACAAGAATGAAATGCATTGATTTTATTAAACGATCTACAATAACCTATACAACATCTTTCTTTCTTAGAGATAAAGGCAATCTCGATACAAAATCCATCATGACATGTTCACGTTTTGATATGAACTCTGAAAGGTCTCATTTCATACTTGGCCACTAGTACATCTATTTCAAATCACCATACATTTTATTACTACTAGGATGTACCAATAAGGTACTGCAATGAGCTTTTTGTAAAATCTTCTAAATGAGATCAGAGTTTCTTGGAACACAATTTCTATTTTTGAAGTACAAACTGTCGTCTGATCCAACATGAAAATCTAAATCAGATGTCAACTAAATCTATTTTCGTTTAGCAATCAATTCATCGTCACTTTTTTTAGCTTCACAAAATTGTTGCAAAAACATCGGTCCAGCCTTTAGTTTAGCTAAAATTGAACCATCATCAATTAACGTCAATCGTGTGTTCAAAGCTCGTAAAGCAAATAGAGATTTTCTACTCAAAGCATTAGCAAAAACATTAACCTTTCTTGGATAATAATCAATGATCAAATCATAATCTCAGTAACTTAAGCAAACTAAGCTGTCTTAAATTCAAATCTTTCTATGACATCAAATACTTCAGGCTTTTGTGATCCGTGAAGATATGGCATTTTTCCCCGTACAAATGATGTCGCCAAATCTTTAAAGCAAACACAATAGCTGCAAATTCTAAATCAAGAGTCGGGTAATTCTTTTCCTGCGGTTTCAACAGTTGAGAAGCATACGCTATCACTTTGCCTTCTTACATCAAAACACAACCTAAATCATTTAATGAAGCATCACTGTAAATCAAAAATTCTTTACTAAACTTTGGCTAAACCAATATAGGTGCCTCAGTTAACAATGCTTTCAACTTATTAAAACTTTGTTGACACTTTTTAGGCCATTCGAACTTGACATTTTTTTTGAAGCAGTTTCGTCAACGACGTAGCAATCATCGAAAATCCCTTGAAAAATATTTTATAATATCCGACTAAACCCTAAAAACTTTTGACTTCTGACACATTTCTCGAAAGTTTCTAGTCCACTATAGCTGAGATTTTACTCAGATCAACTCTAACACCATCTGTCGACGCTACATGTCTCAAAAATCCAACTTCTCAGAGCCAGAACTCACATTTTCTAAACTTAGCAAACAACTATTTTTTTACGTAAAGTCTACAAAACAATTCTCAAATACTAGGCATGCTTTGTCTCATCTCGTGAATAGATCAAAATGTCATCAATGAATACAACAACAAATATGTCTAAATATGGTTTGAATATTCTATTCATCAAGTCCATAAACATAGTAGGTGCATTGGTCAAACCAAATGGCACAACAAGAAACTTATAATGTTTGTACCTGGTTTTGAAAGTAATTTTCGGCATATTCGAGTCTTTAACTTGTAGCTAATAGTATCCAGAACGAAGGTCAATCTTTGAAAATATTGTCCCACCTTTCAGCTGATCAAACAAATTATCAATACGTGGCAAAGCATATTTGTTCTTGATCGTGACTTTGTTGTGCTGTCGGTAGTCGATGCACAATCGCATTGACCTGTCCTTTTTCTTGACAAATAACATAGGAGCAACCCAAGGAGAAAAGCTGAGCCGAGCAAAGCCTCTATCTGTCAACTTTTACAACCGTGCTTTCAACTCTTTAATTTCTGTAGGTGCCATTCTATACAGAGTTATCAATATCGGAGATGTTCTCGGCATTAATTCAATAGAATATTCAATCTCTCTGATCGGCGGTAGCCCTAGTAATCCTTCTGGAAATACATATCTAAACTCAAATACAATTTGAACCGATTTTAAATTTAATTCCGAAACCCTGGAATCAAATATATAAGCAAGATACGCTTTACAGCCCTTTTTCACATATTTCTATGTCGTCATAGTTGAAATAACATTAGACGTACCATCCAATCTATCTGATTCAATTCCGAGCCTTTCACCGTTCTGACATTTTAACACAATATACTTTCATCTACAGTTAACAACAACATCATGTAGAGTTAACCAATCCATACCCAGAATCACATCAAACTCATCAAAAGGTAATAACATCAAATTAGCCGAAAAGTTGTAACCTCGAATCATCAAAGGACAATTTTTGTAAACTTTATAAACTATTACATACTAACCTAAAGGGTTCATTACTTTAACCACAAATTCAGTAGACTCAAAAGGTATTTTCTTATCTAACACTAAAGTTGTGCATACATATGAGTGTGTTGACCTTGGGTTAATCAAAGCATGAACATTAGTATCAAAGATAGAAAATGTACCAGTGATCATATTAGGTGCTGAAGCTTCCTCCCACGCACGAATCGTATAAGCTCTAGCTGGTGCCTGTGCCTTAGATCTAATAGTAGAATCTTTTATTCCACTTCGATTGCTACCCATATTTCCAATGTTTCGAGATGGTCTCTCTCTAGCAGTCATGTTAGTCGAACGAGTATTCTGAGCCCTTTTTGTATCAAACCTTTCAGGGCAGTCACTGAGATAATGATCATAAGAACTAAATTTAAAACACGACTCGTGTTTCAATCTGCATTCACCGAAGTGTCTTCTATTACATTGTTGACATTCAGGCTTGTTGTTCTTGACACTACCCACACTCGTTACAAATGTAGCTAAAGGTTTCGAGCTGGAATGATGTTTTCCTTTATCTCTTCCAGAATAACCACCCAAAGTTGAAGAACGGCCATGAAATTCTTTTGACTTCTTTGATGGATACGAGAATGATTCTCCCATAGGTTGTTTTCTCCAATCACGAGCCTCTGAATCTGCTTTTCTTTTAGCCTTGCTAAGTTCATCAACCTTGTGAGCTCTATCGACTAAAACTACAAATTCTTTTAACTCAAGAATCCCGACTAACAACTTAATATCCTCATTTAAACCATCTTCAAACCATGTGCACATGATAGCTTCAGATGGTATGCATTCCCAAGCATATTTGCTTAGTCGAACAAATTCTCTCTCTTACTTAGCCATTGTCATTTGGCCCTATTTCAATTCAAGAAACTCTACGTTTCTTATCTAGGAACCTTTGACTTACATATTTCTTTTTGAACATTGTCTGAAAGAATTCCCAATTTACACAATCCCTTGGTACTATCAAAATCAATGTATTCCACCACTGATATGCCGAGTCTTTTAATAAAGAAACAACACATTTCAAGCATTCAATTGGTGTACACGATAATTCATCAAAAACTCTAATTGTGTTTTCCAACCAAAACTCAGCCTTTTCTGGATCATCTTTGGCTATACCACAGAAAACTTCAGCCCTATATTTTCATATTCTATCACCGGAGGCTTGCTTACACGTGTTTGATCCAAACCCTAAGGAACTATAGGGACCAATTGGGGTACGGGTGGGGGTGGAGGTCATTGAGCCATTGGGTTCCTTCTCACGGACTTTGTAAACCATTCAGACATTATCTGGAAGAAGGCTTCTTTGGTCTCTCCTCTCCGGCCCTCAGACCTGGACCTATTGCCACTAGAAGCTGCCCCATGAGCGGAGGCTTGTGCATTACTTTCTACTTCATTGGAATAGAATCGGTTGGATGACATCTTATCTATATGAAAGCATAGTTCAATTTGAGTCAGGATTTATCACACTATCGTAGGTTATATAATGACATGTATTTCTACACTTCATACATACTACGTTCAGTTCAAGAATCGACTAAATCGTAGCTCTGATACCACTAAATGCAATACCCCTAACCTGTATTTGTCGCCAGATTAGGGTTACAAAACATTACTAAATAATCAAAAACATTTAAACTTAACTTTGTTCAATAACATAAGCAATTCATAAATCAATCATATATAAGCATACTATCCCTAAATCGAGCCCTCGAGATCCCTAAAAATACCTTATGATTCGAGACTAAAATGAAATCATTTGAAAATTTGAATGAAAAGTCACAAAAATTTGGAAACAGGGGTCACATGGCAATGTGGCCAAGCTGTGTTGCTCAGCGGTTGAGACACATGCTCGTGTCTCAGGCGGTGTAACCTTCGAACTAGGGGCACATGGTCATTTCCCAACTCGTGTACTCACCCGTCTAACTCTCTGAGTAGGGTCACATGACTATGTCACACGCACGTGTGCCAAGCCGTGTAACTCTCTGAGTAAGGTCACACGGCGGTGTGCCAGGCCATGTGCTAGGCCGTGTAACTCATAGACTTGCAACCTAAGGAAATCATCAGGTTACACACGGTCGTGTAGACTCAAATTTGCTTAAAATAAAACCATTTCCAATACCACTTCATGCAAAAACATTTAGGTCTTTTGTGCACTTTTCAAGGCACCAAATCCCTATCAAAATATACATATAATTACCATTTCAAGAATCCTAATTCAACTAACCAATGTCATTCAAAGGCACCTCAAATGCATTTATCACCATTTACCAAAATATATCAATTTTACCAAATTTTAAACATGCAAATTCTATTTCAATACTTTCCAAAACATGCCATAACTTGATCATAATCATACCAATTCAAGACATACCATATGAGAAATTCAAAACATGCATCATAAGATAGCCAAAATGACACAATCTAACAAGGCATCAAATGGTAGCAACAAAGTTAACTTACACAAGTTATACATGCCAATTCACCAACTAATCATTCAACTACATGCCATTACAATTCACCCTATACATGCCATTATAACCTTGGCAAAAACATTCAAAAACTATCGATATTATGCTGGCTAGTGTAATAGATCTCCGATGAGCTTTCAAACTGATCGAGCTTTTGAGAATCTATGAAACATAGGAAAGAAACTACGTAAGCAATTAAGGCTTAGTAAGTTCGTAGAAAATAAAACATAGCTTACCACTTCAATTACATAACATAAAGTATAAGCATAATATAACCAATAGAACAAGCTTAGCACAAGCCTATACATCACCATCAATACACAAGTTAGCACACTTGCACATAACTTAAATGAATCAACCATAATATAAGTCATTTTCCATATGAAATACATAAATTAGTTCATGCATTCTTTCCATAAGATCTTGCATGATTCCATTTGAATACTTACCTTTTCAATCCCTTTTCTTGCTCATTGAATCATCTAGAATTCCATCGGATACTCGGGAAAGCTGACACAAAGTGTGCCTTTACAGATAACCATAACCTTTCCTTTACATCATTACTCACACGAGCTATGAAATGGGCCTGCTCACACGACCTGTGTGTTAGATTCTAAGCTACACGATGCTACTCACACGAGTTGTGGAGTATTTGCAACAAATGTAGGAACATAGCCAGTGGTAGGACATTCAGTACTAGCACCCAAAACATTAAATCCCTAGTGACATGTCATTTGTATCCTACGAATTCCTATGGTTCAACCGCGACTCGATATCTATCAGTTTATCATAATATTGATAGGTTTATACGTCGACCATTTACATTATAAATAACATAATAACATTTAATTTAAATGCATAAACACGATAATCATTCATACGAACTTACCTTGATGATTAGGGGCATAGAAATTAAGTTGAACTAATTTGAAGCTTTTGCTTTGCCTCAATCTAGGTCTGTATGTGGTTTATCTTAATCTAAACAAATAATTATATTCAATTTAAGTCCTTCAAATAACCTCAAACATTCAATTCAATCAATAACTCATAGTTATGCAAAATTACCGATTTACCCCTAATAGTTTAACGTTTTCATAATTTAGTCCTTAACCTTATAACTTAAAATCTAAAATTTTTAATCTAAGTCCATGTTAACCAAACATACAAGGGACCTTGAAACAAATCATATTTACCATCATTTCACATAAAACCCTAGAATTTATACCTTTAACAATTTAGTCTCTAATTCAAAAATTCAACAAAAATTACTTAACAAAACTTATTTATTTTTTCAAATAGGATTCATAATATACTGTTTAACATCAAAAACCATTCAAGAACATTAATGGTATAACCCTCAACCTCTAACAGTTTTATAAATTGATCTTCGGACTAGCTAGATTAAGCAAAAACGGACTCGAAAACATAAAAATAATTAAAAACAAGACTTGAATACACTTACATGCAAAGAAATAGCTTGACCAAACTTGTCTTCCCCTTTTATGGTGAATTTCAACTATAGATGAAGGAAATAAGAAAGATGATAGCCTTTTCATCTTTTAATTCTTTAACATTTTCAATTAATTATCAAATTACTTAATTAACTTTAAAAACTAACAAACTTTCATTAAAACCATGCCATGCATATCCACTAATTCATTGAATGGTTTAATTACCATTCAAGTCCCTTGGTTTAAAAATTCATAGCTATTGGCCCTTTTAACTAATAGAACTTAACTTTTACACTTTTTACGATTTAGTCCTTTTCACTTAATTAACTATTTAAACATCAAAATTTCTAAACAAAATTTTGGTATGATCCCGTAAACATTAAAATAATAATAAAATAATAATTTATTCATCAGATTTGTGGTTTTGAAAGCACTATTTTGATTTTATAGAAAATGTGTTGTTATAGATAAAATATTGGGATAATTTTGTAATAAGATATTGCAAGGATTTAATTATATAAATGTATTTATTTAAGCGATGGAATGGTATTAATTGAATTAAAATTTTATTTAGATCAAGAAACAAACTGATCGAACGTGAATCGTGGAAAAACTAAAGTAATAGAGTAGTTATCGACCTCACTTTTACGATTGTTTTGTTAAGGTAAGTTCGTAGTCTTTAAACTCGAACTCTATTTATTTAATTTAAATAATTTAATTATTACTTCGATATCTTAATTATATTTATATATATGCAAATGGTTGAATTATGAAATGCAAAATTTTGGATTATGTAATTACGTCTTTATTTATCAGTTTTACTCGACTAGTGCTAGGCACAAATCATTGTTGATTTATACGACTAGTACTGGGCAAACATTTGATATCGTCGTTTTATCCAACTAGCGATGGGTGCAAAACATTGTGGGTTTATCCGACTAGTGCAGTGCATACCTATCGTTGGGGTATTCGACTAGCACTGGCCGCAAAATTTTGTTACAGGTTATCCGTTAGGCACCGGGTGCCAATAACAAATTGATTCATATCAATAATGTATAATTGATTCATAAAAAAAAAGTTGGTAAATGAACCTTATCATGGAAGTTGTATAGAATGCTCATGTTGAACTTTATGGTGGATTAAGTGGAAATAAACATTACATGATATGGATTATGAAATTATGTTTATTAAATGTAATTTTAGTTCTTTGAGTTAAGGAATTTATTCAATGTTTGATCATTCCTTTGTGTGCAGGTTAGGTACCTATTTTTGTTTGACGACTCGACATCCAAAGACAACCCTGAACTCAATGATTTGAGTTATAATGTTTTAGTTTATATATGAATCTAGTAAAGGTTATTTGTAAGGGATGTTGTCATGTAGAATTTTGGAATGATGTTGATCTTAAAGTAAATGCATATATATAAGTATTTTGTGATGTATATGTAAATGTCACCTATAATGGTGACTCTAGTAAAATGGTAACTTGAGGTGAGTATATATAAATTTGGTCATTTTGGTTGATGTTTGAATGCAAATGGTTAGTTCAGATAATTTATCTTCTTAGTTTGGCTATTTAATTGAATGGTCTTTGATTGAGGTTCCTTTGAATGACTTATTTTTTAGGCTTAGGATGGTTAAAATTACGGTATGAAATTGATTATTTGAATGTTATTTTGAACCTAGGATTCATTTAGATATGGTATGAAATTACTTATTTTAGGGGTTAATTATGCTACACAGGGCTTGGGACACGGGCTGTCACACGACCATATGTCACACACGGCCTATCTACATGGTCCTGTGTCTTATTTATTTTCAATGCAGGTTGGTCCACATGGGCACAGAGAGTTACACGGCCTGGCGACATGGCCGTGTGACCTTGAGCTACATGGGCATAGTAAGTTACACAGTCTATGTACACGGCCATGTTATGAGCCACACGGTTTGGGCTCTATCACACAAGCTAGCCACACAATTGTTTGACCCCTATTTCAAAAATTTTCAATTTTCTTTAAAACTTGTTAATTGATTTCAATTTGGTCCCTGAATGTTCCAAACTTATAATTGTGATCTCGTATGCTTGAATTAGGGTTCATAACTATGTTTTTGTCATGACTATATATTGGTTTGATTGTTGTGAACAAATTGATTGATTGTTTCTAAGTTCAAAAATTGTTACGATTTGATTGGTAATGTCCTATAACCCCAATCTGGTGACAAATATAGGTTTAGGGTGTTACGTTTGAAGTATAAAATGCGGTTTCCAAATGGAAGAACACATTGTGACATCATGAAGTGCCGGCTCTCCTCATCACGATGTCGATGTCACATTTTCCTAGGGTTTACATTGCGTCATCCCGACAGGACCTACCTGCTCGCAACGACGTCGGGTCTGTTTTGGCCCTTCTTCAGTTGTTTATTGGTTGTTGTCTTAAGCGCCTTCAAAATTTTCTATAAATGTGAGGCACACCCCACAACTTATATGATGTTTTGAATGATATATGGTATATTTTGAGGTCTAAGAATATTTGAGAATGATTAGAGTAAGAATTGGTGTCTTTTGAAATGTAATCTTGAATTTGGCTTCCCTATGCATTTGTTTCATGCATGGTAGTCTTGTATCGGTACAACTACCCTTGCACACATAAGTAAATTTGTTTTGTTCCAAAAAAGCTTTAAACGACTTTCAACAACTCCACTTCATAGTGGAAACTGGGAAATGGTCTGAAACACCTTAATTGAGCTCAAATAGGTCTAAATGATTAGTAGAATGATGAATTTGGTTTTTGAATGCATCACTCCTTGACCAAGTCTAAAATCGAGTTCAAGTAAGGGGTGTTTGTAATAACCCCCTTTATTTGGCCAGTTAATTGATGTCTCGAGGTTATTACTAAATTAACAAACAATGTTGAAATATAAGTAAAACTTGATTACATTACGTTGACCATGCTACGAATAGTAATTTTTACAAATCACTAGTAACTAATAGCACTAGAAAAAAATTTTAAAATATTAGGTTTCTCAATGAGATTTCAAATTTTTGATCAAACATATATGTATGTTCGATTGTGGAATTTTAAAAATAGATACAATGATGATCGAATGAATTACTACTGTTCCTTTTCAAGAGTTTGTAATCTTGAACTAAAAAGGATTAAGTACATTTTATCCAAAAGAAAAATAAAAGAGTCAAATGTTTGTGTTGACCCAGTATATACATATTACAAGAAAAAATATACTACAAAATGAAGGCTGACAAAATAGTCCCGAAGTCTGGCTCGTCTATTGAAGTTCTGAGAACAAATGAAAACCTGAAACAAAAAATAGAAAGGGAACAAATAATTTTGATTTCATAGGAATTATAGTACTTAATAAGTACATTATCACTTTACGAACTACTTCAAAACTAAACAAGTTAAAACAGAATACAGCAGGGTGATAAACCAACTATGAACAAACCCGAATTAGATACAACATACATATTCGTATACAATTCTAATTCCCGTACTCATCCATCGATCCTCTGCAAAGCCATAATTTATTTATCAAATTTCAGTTTTGATTCTTGTACTCATCCACCGAACCTCCGCAAAGCCATAATTTATTTATCAAATTTCAATTTTGATTCTCGTGCTTATACACGGAACCTCCACAAAGCCATAATTTATTCATTGATTTCAATTTTGATTACCGTACTCATCCACTGAACTTTCACAAAGCCATAATTTATTTATCAATTTTCAATTTTGATTCCTGTACTCATCCACCGAACCTCCGCAAATCCGTAATTTATTTATATGTAACATACATTTTCTTCTCCTACATAGTCATTTCTTCGCATTACAAAACATTTCAATACCAACATTCATACAAACTTAAATGTATATACATGTCTTTCATGCATGTTTACTCATCCCATTTTTGATAAAAGGTCATAGAAAATTTAAGTAGAACATTAAATCGATAATGTATGAAATTATTTTGGACATAATCATCTTTACTCAAACCTTTAAACACCTTTCATACAACATCAAAATTGACATAACATAATAATGCCAATTTTTGTTTTAGACAACAGGATAATAAGTTTTAGACAACATCAGGACTTCATTGAGTAAATTCTACAAATTTTACAAAACATAAATATGTCTAACTTTGGACTACGTTGTAACGCCAAATGGGACAAGCTTGTAAACTCATCTAAATGACAAGAGAATGTCCAGCATGGACTGTCACACCCAGAACTATTAAATGATAAGCACAATAGTAATTACGGGTATCAAAGTATAAAACCTCCTATTTTTTAGGGTCCTAGTGTAATTACTTGGTTCCTGCTAACTGATTTAACAAATGGTTATATTTCCATTATTAGTCTCATTACTTTTGTAACAGCCTGTTTTCAATGAAATAAAAACAGTGGTTTTGGGACCACAAATTTGACATCAAAAATTTATTTTATTATTATTTTATTGTCTACAGCATGATAGTGGTACCTTATAAAAAATTCGTTAAGAAATTTTATCATTAGCATGCTTAATTTGGTAAAAAAGACTAAATCGCATAAAGTGCAAAAATTGAGTTCTAATAGCTAAAGGTATTTAATAGCTATAGAACATTAAAGTATGAGTCCTTATGCTGTAAATAGGCCATTAAAATTAGTAGTGGACAAATTTAGACATCATTAATGAGATTAAGTAAGGTTATATAAGTAATTTAATAATTAAATAAACAAAATAAGTAAAATAAAACCAAATTACCTTGTCCATCTTCTTCTAGCCGAATTTCTAAGAAATAAAATCACCATTTTTTAGCATCCAAGCATTCAGCCAACACTTGCTAGTGCATGTAAGTGATTTTTGGTCTCGTTTTTAATGATTTCTATGTTTTTGAAGTTGTTGTAGTTTCATCTAGCTAGCCCAGGGACTAATTTTCAAAACTATTAAAAGTTTAAGGTTTTACCATGAATTAATGTTAGTTTTTTTTGTTGTTTCATGGATTAAATTGAATTTTTGATTCTAGTTTAACAACTTTTGTAAAGGAAATTATAATAAATTTGTCAATTTGGGATTAAATTAAAAAACAAAAAATTATTCATGGTAAAAATGTGAAATAAATGAAATGTAGGGTTGTTAGGGGCCTAAATAATATTCGACTATAGTCGGCTGGTATCAAATTGTATGAATTTCATTTTATAAGCTTAGGGACTAAATTGTAATAAATTAAAAATTATAGGGGCAAAAGTGTAATTTTCCCAAAACATGTTTTGTTTTATTTAATTTAATAGAATGAAGTTTTAATGAGTTAAACCTGATTATCTAGATCAAGAAAAGCAACGTACAAATTTAGATCCGGGAAAAGAAAAAGTGTTGGACTAACTGATTGTATTTCTTCGTTTGTGTTCGAGGTAAGTTCGTACATTTGAATAGCATTGAATTATGTTTGATTTAAATGCTTTTATGTTCTATTATGGTATTACGACTCTATCGAAATATCCAACGAAGTTTTAGCAATTATCGGATCCCGTTTGAACCTTAGGAATATATAGGATACAAATGACATGTCATTAGCGGTTACCGTGTTTTAGGTGTTGGTCCTGTATGTCCTATCAATGGTTGAGTTTCCAGCATGTGTTACAGTTACTTGACAGCTTGTGTGAGCAGCACCGTGTAGCTAGGTTTTGACTGACAGCTTGTGTGAGCAGACCCATTTATGGCTCGAGAGAGCATTTATATGAGATATGAGATAGTAGTGGTTTCGACCACATGTTTGCACATTCTGTGCGAGATTCTCGCGTATCTGATATTATTCTAGTGGCTCAACGGGTATGCAAAAGGGAAGGATCGACAAATACTTCGATAAGTAATGCTATGAAAGTATGAAAAAGGTATGAGTTGATAATGCTTTAAATATGCTTAGCCATATGCATGAAAGTATGAATGCTTATAAATTGTGTACATAAAATCTATTATGTTTTGCAATGAGTTGCTAAGCTATGTGGTTATCTAACTTGAAAGGTTTTTCTTGCTTAGGCTAATGCCAAGTTATGTTGGATGGTCTTAAATTCTTTTTATGCTTATATATTGATATGGTAAGCTTTGTTTATGAATTACGAACTTACTAAGCATTACATGCTTACTTCGTGTTATTTTTTTGTGGTTTTAGTTAATCAAAAGTTCATTTGGGTTGGAAGCTTGTCGAAGATCCAGCACACTATCCATCGGCTATATCGGTAGATTTTGTTGATTTTGAGTCATGGTTATAATGGCATGTATAGGTGTCTTGTTTGATGAATTTAACCATTATGTGTGGCTTGTGTATATGACATTTTGGTTGATGATATAGTTGATATAATATCATGTACATATATGGCTTTTAAAGTGGTTGTCATTTTGGCATCTAAGTACATAGTGATGGTAGTTCAATGGATGAACATTAAGGTATGCTATGAGATGTTGTTTTGCTATGATATAGATCGTGCCTTGAAGTGTTAATGGTTAGTTTTGGTAGCCTTGAATGTATATTGGCATTTGATATAGTTATTAAGATTAATGGTATATGTGGAAATAGCCATAATGGTATTTTTTGTGCATGTATTTGGTATATGAACATTATGGAAAATGTGGCATTGAAGTGTTTAATTGGTTGATTGTATCATGAATGAATTTGGTAGGTGTTTAGTCAAGTTTTATTGATGAGATTGAGGTGCCATATTGGCATATCGGTTGTATGGTTAGTTTCTATAATTGTTAAAGCTTGTGTATGCATATAATTTGGTGTGTCTTGAGTGCATAATTATAGGTGAAATTGGGTTGTAAAAGTGGCTATATTTTGGGTGAGAAAAATGGCTTGGAAATGGCCTATTTTTTGTCCAATCGGCCAGAGACACGGGCATGTGTCTCAGGCATGTGTGACACACGGGAAGGCGATATGGGTTAGGGGTGTTATATTTAGTGGTAGCAGAGCTACAGTTTAGTGGATTCTCGGGCTGAAAGTAGCACATATGAGTCTAGATACGCATGTCATTATATAACTTGTGATAGTGTAACACCCCGAACCCAAGGCCGTCGCCGGAGTCGAACACGAGGTGTTAACAGACTTCAACCCACTTAAAAAAATTTTCCAGACAAGCTGCCAGTCTGCGTACTAGTCGCTAAAAAAATCATATCTCGAGTTCTGAAACTCGAAATCCAGTTCCGTAAATTTTCCCTAAAAATAGACTCATATGGCAATATACACATTTTTTTCTAGAATTTTTGGTCGGACCAATTAGTACAGTTTATTAGTCAAAGTCTCCCATGTTATAGGGATCGACTACACTGACCTTTGTGCATTACGACTTGGATATCTCCCTGCACAGAGTTTCAATACTGATGCCGTTTGTTTCTGTAGAAACTACACTCAGAGAGGAATCTATACATACATGGTATGACTCCTAATTATCTCAGGTTGATTTATAATGAATTTCCAAAGTCGGAACAGGGAATCCAGAAACCGTTCTGGCCCTGTCTCACGAGAACCTGAATATCTCTTAACATACTGTCCATACGATCTTTTCGTTGCTTCTATATGAAAATAGACTCATCGAGCTTCGAATACATCATTTATTCATCAATTAATTCCACTCCTACTATTTTTTAGTGATTTTTCAATCTCATGTCACTGCTGCTGCCAGCATCTGTTACGAAAGTAACTAGGTCCATTTCATGCCTACTCCTTGATCCAACTCAATCGAACATTCATGCCATTTTCGCATGGCTTAAAGTTTACATACCAAAGTTCAAACACAACATAATAGCCTATACATGCCGAAATTTTCTCCTAAGCCGACTAAGAAGAAAGTACCAAAACTTGCTATCCGGTGTGATGACTTCGATGACGGCCCGACCACGCAAAAAGAGATGTGTCCAAGAAACCTAGAATAGGTGACAAGGAAACACCGAGTGAGTTTATAACTCAGTAAGTCATAAGCTATGCACTACCATCCATCAATAACATTATCACAAGAGAAAACAAAATGGAACGAGGCTAATTACTCCATCCATTCCGAACCATACCATAGTTCCTCCGACCTATCGGTTTAATTTCATACCAATTTATGCATTCACAATCCACATACTCATCAATAGGATATTCGAGGCATTTTCATAAATCATTTTATTTTCGTTACAAACATACAACTAAACGGCCTTTCACCCATTCTACGATAAATTTCATGTACGTGACTTCAAGTATATTTGTCACATAGGTTCAAACTTACCAAGCTCAACACCAAGTATAGACATGGCACCTATTAGCCATGAACTCAAGACACTTACCCGATCCGCTGTCCGTGATCGACTCAATAGCGTCGCACACTTAGTGTCCATAATGATTCAAGAATATATATTAAGTCCGCACACTCAGGGCTATATAATCAACTCGCACACTTAGTGCTACATAATCAAACTCGCACACTTAGTGCTACATAGTCAACTCGCACACTTAGTGCTACATAGTCAAACTCGCACACTTAGTGCTACATAGTCAATTCGCACACTTAGTGCTACATAGTCAAACTCGCACACTTAGTGCTACATAGTCAATTCGCACACTTAGTGCTGCACAATTTAAACCCGCACACGTAGCGCCAATCTCATGGTCATAAATGTTTATACTCGCACATTTAGTGCCGAGATCAACAACTCAATACATCTCACCTCTTTTCTTTTCATTCAACACTTTCATCATCACATACGTACATGCATATATATATTTATTCATTCCATTCAGCATCATTACATAAACGTTATGACCATTTGAATTAATACCAACTATATGCTTAATGACTTACCTCGTGTTGGGTAAGACGGTTCCAACTCAGCTACTCGATGACCTTTTCTTTGCCTTTGCTCGATTCACCTCCTTTAACTCCTTGAGCTTAATCAATAATTTAACTAGTTTAACCACCTTGCCAAATATTTACAATCCAATTTCACATGTATATGTATGTTAGTATATTCGGCTAATAACCTCATGCAACTACCATATCATCAAAAATCTAATCACACATGGACATGCATTAGGTAAGTTACCTTTGCTAATTTTAAACCCAACATCACACAAGCTCTCAAGTGATGGACGAATGCTTCTTTTGTTACCCAACTAATCATTCGACAATTTCATCCCCTTTACCACCCTTTTATGCCTAATTATCTAAATCAAGATAAGATCATCAACATGCCTAACCATAGCCGAATGTGCAACATTAATCTATCACCTCTATCTCTTAAATACTATCAAGTTCATTTACTTCTAATTTCTTAAGTTCAACATCTTAATGCCCATTATAGCCACTCCCATAATCTAAATTTAAAAATCGGCAACACCCACATTTCAACTATCTTAGCCGAATACTCCTCAACACTTAGACTAAAGTATGCACATTAAACTTAATACAACTTTCATTATTCCTTTCACCCTCAAACAAAATTTATAAATCTTGCCCTTCCTTCCATGTTTCGGTCAATTATTCAAATTACCTCATAACATGAACATTCTTTTCAACTAATCTAGCATGACTCATTCGGCCTTAACAAAGAACCACTTTTCATACAAGGACAAAAATAAATCAAATGAACCTCCCATTTAAACCCCATTCTATCTTCTACTTACTCAATAATACATGTTTCTTAGTTCATATTCATCTATAACCATTTCAAATCACATACTACAAAACATCATCAATTTGGCATATAAGAACATAACCAAAGGTTTCTTGCAACACAACTCAAAAATCAACGCATGGGTCATGTTATGAGCATCAAAACAACTCAACTTCACAAAAAAAATGCCAAAAGAACCACATGATATCATACCTTAATCTATAAACTCACTTGGCCGAATGTCCTAGCTTCCATTTTTCTTTTCTTTTCCTTATGGTTTCGGCAAGATAATAGAAAAGATGATGGAACTTTGTTTTTATCACCACTTACTAATATAAATTTATTATACATAATTCCCACCAAATATAAAAAAAAATGAAGACAAGGGAACACCATAATGCATGCGTATGTTGGCCGGCCATTCACATTCAAAAATGGTCTATTTGACATGCAAGTCCACTCTTTTTGGTACATGCACTAATAGACCATTTTAAATTGGACTATCATATTTTCACCATGTCTCAAATCGATCCCTATTAACAATTTCTCATGCAATTGGTAAAATTAGGGAATGAAACTTCCACATACTCATGTTCACACATAATAAGCATAGAATATAGCAATTAATAATTTTACGACTCGGTCTTGTGGTCCCGAAACCACTTTCCGACTAGGGTCACATTAGGGCTGTCACAACTCTCCCCCACTTAAGAAATTTTCGTCCTCGAAAAGCTTACCAGTAAATAGGTTTAGGTATCGTTCTTTCATCGAACTCTCGGTTTCCCAAGTAGCTTCCTCGATCCCGTGTTTGAGCCATAACACCTTTACTAACGGAACCCTTTTGTTCCGCAACTCCTTCACTTCACGAGCTAGGATACACATCGGCTCTTCTTCATAACTCATATCGGCTTGAATTTCAACCTCCGACAGACTAATTATGTGCGAAGGATCAGATCTATAGCGTCGAAGCATCGAAACATGAAAGACATCGTGTATCCTTTCAAGTTCAGGGGGCAAAATCAATCTATATGCAACCGGACCAACTCGTTCGGAGATTTCGTACGGCCCAATGAATCTCGGGCTCAACTTGCCCTTACGGCCAAACCTGAGTACCTTTTTCCAAGGCGAAACTTTAAGGAACACTTTATCTCCCACCTGACATTCAATGTCCTTTCGTTTCAAGTCCGCATACGATTTCTGACGATCTGTGGCTGCCTTCAGACTTTCACGGATTACCTTTACTTTCTGTTCGGCATCTTTAATCAAATCAACTCCGAAAATTTTACTTTCACCGAGCTCGGTCCAAAACAATGGTGTACGGCATTTACGACCGTACAAAGCCTCGTAAGGTGCCATCTTAATACTTGATTGAAAACTATTGTTGTAAGCGAATTCAATCAAAGATAAATGCCGTTCCCATGAACCACTAAACTCGAGGATGCAACATCTCAACATATCCTCAAGTATCTGAATCATCCGCTCGGATTGACCATCGGTTTGTGGATGAAAAGCGGTGCTAAAATGCAGCTTGGTACCCAACGCTTCTTGCAATTTCTTCCAAAATCGTGAGGTGAATCTCGGATCTCTATCCGACACGATAGAAATAGGTACTCCATGTAATCTCACAATCTGAGAAACATACAATTCGGCTAGTTTATCCAATGAAAAATCCGTACGCACAGGGATAAAGTGAGCCGACTTAGTCAGTCTATCAACAACAACCCAGATCGCATCCTTCTTACTTGTTGACAATGGTAGTCCGGACACAAAGTCCATTGTGACTCGATCTCATTTCCACTCGGGTATCATGATCGGCTGAAGTAATCCTAAAGGCACTTGATGTTCCGCTTTCACTTGTTGACATATTAAACATCTCGAAACAAAGTCGGAGATGTCCCGTTTCATACCATGCCACCAAAACCATCGTTTCAAATCGTTGTACATTTTCGTACTCCCCGGGTGAATTGACATTCGGCTACAATGAGCTTCATTCAGAATCATCGAAATGAGTTCTGAATTTCTTGGAACACACAACCGACTTCTGAACCTCAAACAATCGTCATCATCAATTTGAAATTCGGATTCCATATTCGGAATACATTCAGCCCGTTTTGCAACCAATTCATCGTCGACTTTCTGAGCTTCACTAATTTGATGAATCAATGATGGTTTGGCCTTTAATTCAGCTACTAACACATTGTCGGGTAGAACAGACAAGTGCACATTCATCGCTCGTAAAGCAAACAGCGATTTTCGGCTTAAGGCGTCCGCAACCACATTAGCCTTTCCCGGGTGGTATTCAATGACAAGCTCGTAATCTTTCAACAACTCAAGCCAACGTCTTTGTCGCAGATTTAAGTCTCTTTGAGTCATCAAATATTTGAGACTTTTGTGATCCGAAAATACATGGCACTTTTCGCCAAACAAATAATGTCGCCATATTTTCAAAGCAAATACGATGGCGGCTAGCTCGAGATCATGGGTTGGATAATTTCTCTCGTGTGGCTTCAATTGTCTCGACGCATAGGCCACAACTCGACCTTCTTGCATCAATACGCAACCCAACCCGAGTAGGGATGCGTCACTATAAATGACAAACTCTTTGCCTGATTCGGGTTGCACTAAAATTGGAGCTTCAGTCAAATGAGTTTTCAGTTGATCGAAGCCTTTCTGACATTTCTCCGTCCATTCAAACTTAGCATCCTTCTGAAGTAGCTTCGTCATTGGTGTGGCTATCATCGAGAAACCTTTGACAAATCGTCGGTAATAACCGGCGAGTCCCAAAAAGCTCCAAACCTCAGTAATACTTCTCGGAGGTTTCCAGTTAAGTATGGCTGAGATTTTGTTCGGGTCAACTCGAATACCCGATGCGGATACCACATGACCCAAGAAGCTAACCTCTCTTAACCAGAACTCACACTTACTGAACTTAGCATATAACTTCTTATCCCGCAAAACTTGCAACACTAATCTCAAGTGTTCAGCATGTTCGATCTCATCTCTTGAATAGACCAAGATGTCATCAATGAACACAACTACGAACCGATCCAAATATGGTCTGAAGATCCGATTCATCAAATCCATAAATACCGCAGGGGCATTAGTGAGCCCAAACGGCATCACTAAGAACTCGTAGTGACCATATCTCGTCCTGAAGGCAGTTTTGGGTATGTCCGATTCTCGAATTCGCAACTGATAATAGCCCGATCTCAGATCTATTTTTGAGAACATTGAGGCTCCCTTCAGTTGGTCGAACAAATCATCGATACGCGGTAACGGATACTTATTCTTTATCGTCACTTTATTCAGTTGACGATAGTCAATGCACAACCTCATGGTTCTGTCCTTCTTTTTCACGAACAATACTGGTGCACCCCAAGGTGAGAAACTCGGTCGAGCGAAACCTCTATCCGTCAACTCTTGCAATTGAGCTTTCAATTCTTTTAACTCAGTTAGTGCCATACGATACGGAGCTATCGAAATTGGCGTAGTTCCAGGTACAAGCTCAATACCAAACTCTATCTCCCGAACAGGTGGCAAACCCGGTAACTCTTCAGGAAACACATCCGGGTATTCACAAACCACCGGCACAGATTCGGGTTTCTTTTCTAACTCTTTGTCATCAAGTACATACGCAAGGTATGCTTCGCACCCTTTTCTTACATATTTCTGGGCCAACATTGCTGATATTACAGCTGGCAACCCCCTTAAGTCCGCAGACTCAACTCGGATTATCTCGTTATTTGCGCACCTCAAATCGATAGTCTTACTTTTGCAATTCACAACCGCATCATGCGCGGTCAACCAATCCAAACCAAGAATAACATCAAATTCATCAAACGGCAAAAGCATCAAGTCCGCCGGAAAACAAGAACCTCGAATTACTAGGGGACATCTCTTACACACTTTGTCGACAAGCACGTAACGACCCAAGGGATTTGACACCCGAATTACGAACTCAGTAGACTCAACAGGTAGAATCTTACTGGATGCTAAGGTTTCACATACATATGAATGAGTAGAGCCAGGGTCAATCAATGCAATCACATTAGTATCAAAGAGAGTAAAGGTACCAGTGATGACGTCAGGGGAGGATGCCTCCTCTCGTGCGCGAATGGCATATGCTCTAGCAGGAGTACGGTTCTCGGCTCGAACAGCCGTATCAGAGGTCCCTCTCTGACTACCACCCCTACCTCCTAAAATTCTCGGTGGTCTACCTCTAGATGTCACTCCACTAGGTCTTGCACCTTGAATCTTATTCTTCTCATCAAGCTCCGTGCAATCTCTAATGAAGTGGTCCTTCGAACCGCATCCGTAACAGGCCCTGTTAATAGTCTTACCCCAACATTCACCTATGTGTCGTCTTCCACATTGGGGACATTCAGGTTTCTCTAGAGATTATTGCCCACACTAGCTACCGAAGTAGCTCGGGAGTCCGTGGATGGTCTTGCTCTGATGGAAATTCCCGCAGTCGTCCTCGACTTATTAGTGTCCTCCCTGAACTTCTTTACGGCTGAGAATGGAGCTTTACCCGTCGATCTTTTACGATAGTCTCTAGCCTCAAATTCAGCCTTCTTCTTCTCCTTTCCAAGTTCTTCCGCCTTGCAGGCTCGTTCGACTAGTGTTACGAATTCTTTTATTTCCAAAATACCCATTAGTAGCTTTAAATCTTCATTCAATCCTTCTTCGAATCTTTTGCACATAGCAACCTCATCAGCTACACACTCCCGGGCATACCTGCTGAGTCTTACGAATTCATGTTCGTATTCAGATACTGTCATACGGCCTTGCTTAAGTTCCAAGAATTCCTTACGCTTTTGATCAATGAACCGTTGACTAATATATTTCTTTCGAAATTCCGTTGAAAGAAGTCCCAAGTTACTCGTTCGTTTGGGACTATGGAAATCAGGGTCCTCCACCAATAGTAGGCTGAGTCCCGCAACAAGGATATAGCACACTTTAGACATTCATCGGGTGTGCAAGACAGTTCATCAAACACCCGAATGGTGTTATCAAGCCAGAACTCGGCCCTTTCAGCATCATCAGTAACTATGGCCCTGAACTCCTCAGCCCCGCGCTTCCTAATCAAGTCTACAGGTGGCTTACTCAGCCTCACAGATCAGTAACTGATGGCATTACTGGCTCCGGGGGTGGATTATTCAAATTCGGGAATTGTTGGACAGCCGGATTGGTTCGGGCATACTGCGCGACCCATTCATTCATCATGGTAAAGAAGGCTTGTTTAGCCCCCTCACCTTGATTATTCGCAGATGACTGAGGTTCAACAGGCGGCGTCCCTTGTGCAGGAGCAGCCGCTACACTTTCAATGTCATCCACCAAGGTTCTCTCTACACCGGGATCCATTTACTAATCAAAACATAAATTTTAACCGTCAGAAGTCATCACACAGTTAAACATTAACATTCGGCATGTATAGCTAGACTCATACGTGCTATGGTAGTCCTAGAACCGACTAAACCATAGCTCTGATACCAATCAAATGTAACACCCCGAACCCGAGGCCGTCGCCGGAGTCGAACACGAGGTGTTAACAGACTTCAACCCACTTAAAAAAAATTTTCCAGACAAGCTGCCAGTCTGCGTACTAGTCGCTAAAAAAATCATATCTCGAGTTCTGAAACTCGAAATCCAGTTCCGTAAATTTTCCCTGAAAATAGACTCATATGCCCATCTACACATTTTTTTCTAGAATTTTTGGTCGGACCAATTAGTACAGTTTATTAGTCAAAGTCTCCCATGTTACAGGGATCGACTACACTGACCTTTGTGCATTACGACTTGGATATCTCCCTGCACAGAGTTTCAACACTGATGCCGTTTGTTTCTATAGAAACTAGACTCAAGAGGAATCTATACATATATGGTATGACTCCTAATTATCTCTGGTTGATTTATAATGAATTTCCAAAGTCGGAACAGGGAATCCAGAAACCGTTCTAGGCCCTGTCTCACGAGAACCTGAATATCTCTTAACATACTGTCCATATGATCTTTTCGTTGCTTCTATATGAAAATAGACTCATCGAGCTTCGAATACATAATTTATTCATCAATTAATTCCACTCCTACTATTTTTTAGTGATTTTTCAATCTCATGTCACTGCTGCTGCCAGCATCTGTTACGAAAGTAACTAGGTCCATTTCATGCCTACTCCTTGATCCAACTCAATCGAACATTCATGCCATTTTCGCATGGCTTAAAGTTTACATACCAAAGTTCAAACACAACATAATAGCCTATACATGCCGAAATGTTCTCCTAAGCCGACTAAGAAGAAAGTACCAAAACTTGCTATCCGGTGTGATGACTTCGATGACGGCCCGACCACGCAAAAAGAGATGTGTCCAAGAAACCTAGAATAGGTGACAAGGAAACACCGAGTGAGTTTATAACTCAGTAAGTCATAAGCTATGCACTACCATCCATCAATAACATTATCACAAGAGAAAACAAAATGGAACGAGGCTAATTACTCCATCCATTCCGAACCATACCATAGTTCCTCCGACCTATCGGTTTAATTTCATACCAATTTATGCATTCACAATCCACATACTCATCAATAGGATATTCGAGGCATTTTCATAAATCATTTTATTTTCGTTACAAACATACAACTAAACGGCCTTTCACCCATTCTACGATAAATTTCATGTACGTGACTTCAAGTATATTTGTCACATAGGTTCAAACTTACCAAGCTCAACACCAAGTATAGACATAGCACCTATTAGCCATGAACTCAAGACACTTACCCGATCCGCTGTCCGTGATCGACTCAATAGCGTCGCACACTTAGTGTCCATAATGATTCAAGAATATATATTAAGTCCGCACACTCAGTGCTATATAATCAACTCGCACACTTAGTGCTACATAATCAAACTCGCACACTTAGTGCTACATAGTCAACTCGCACACTTAGTGCTACATAGTCAATCGCACATGCTACATACTCGCACACTTAGTGCTACATAGTCAATTCGCACACTTAGTGCTGCACAATTTAAACCCGCACACGTAGCGCCAATCTCATGGTCATAAATGTTTATACTCGCACATTTAGTGCCGAGATCAACAACTCAATACATCTCACCTCTTTTCTTTTCATTCAACACTTTCATCATCACATACGTACATGCATATATATATTTATTCATTCCATTCAGCATCATTACATAAACGTTATGACCATTTGAATTAATACCAACTATATGCTTAATGACTTACCTCGTGTTGGGTAAGACGGTTCCAACTCGGCTACTCGATGACCTTTTCTTTGCCTTTGCTCGATTCACCTCCTTTAACTCCTTGAGCTTAATCAATAATTTAACTAGTTTAACCACCTTGCTAAATATTTACAATCCAATTTCACATGTATATGTATGTTAGTATATTCGGCTAATAACCTCATGCAACTACCATATCATCAAAAATCTAATCACACATGCACATGCATTAGGTAAGTTACCTTTGCTAATTTTAAACCCAACATCACACAAGCTCTCAAGTGATGGCCGAATGCTTCTTTTGTTACCCAACTAATCATTCGACAATTTCATCCCCTTTACCACCCTTTTATGCCTAATTATCTAAATCAAGATAAGATCATCAACATGCCTAACCATAGCCGAATGTGCAACATTAATCTATCACCTCTATCTCTTAAATACTATCAAGTTCATTTACTTCTAATTTCTTAAGTTCAACATCTTAATGCCCATTATAGCACTCCCATAATCTAAATTTAAAAATCGGCAACACCCACATTTCAACTATCTTAGCCGAATACTCCTCAACACTTAGACTAAAGTATGCACATTAAACTTAATACAACTTTCATTATTCCTTTCACCCTCAAACATAATTTATAAATCTTGCCCTTCCTTCCATGTTTCGGTCAATTATTCAAATTACCTCATAACATGAACATTCTTTTCAACTAATCTAGCATGACTCATTCGGCCTTAACAAAGAACCACTTTTCATACAAGGACAAAAATAAATCAAATGAACCTCCCATTTAAACCCCATTCTATCTTCTACTTACTCAATAATACATGTTTCTTAGTTCATATTCATCTATAACCATTTCAAATCACATACTACAAAACATCATCAATTTGGCATATAAGAACATAACCAAAGGTTTCTTGCAACACAACTCAAAAATCAACCATGGTCATGTTATGAGCATCAAAACAACTCAACTTCACAAAAAAAATGCCAAAAGAACCACATGATATCATACCTTAATCTATAAACTCACTTGGCCGAATGTCCTAGCTTCCATTTTTCTTTTCTTTTCCTTATGGTTTCGGCAAGATGATAGAAAAGATGATGGAACTTTGTTTTTATCACCACTTACTAATATAAATTTATTATACATAATTCCCACCAAATATAAAAAAATGAAGACAAGGGAACACCATAATGCATGCGTATGTTGGCCGGCCATTCACATTCAAAAATGGTCTATTTGACATGCAAGTCCACTCTTTTTGGTACATGCACTAATAGACCATTTTAAATTGGACTATCATATTTTCACCATGTCTCAAATCGATCCCTATTAACAATTTCTCATGCAATTGGTAAAATTAGGGAATGAAACTTCCACATACTCATGTTCACACATAATAAGCATAGAATATAGCAATTAATTATTTTACGACTCGGTCTTGTGGTCCCGAAACCACTTTCCGACTAGGGTCACATTAGGGCTGTCC